>NC_052665.1:10425000-10562500 GCF_016802725.1 Solenopsis invicta
CTATGTACCTGCCCTCGCCTTTGCGCAAGTCAGTAATCTGAACGTTCACGCGATAACACCGGTACTCTGTATCGTGTGCATCGTTTATACCAGCATTGTAAGTACACAATAAAGCAGTCTTTAACATATTAATTGAAAAAATGTGATTGTGAAAACTTGAGAATTTATAACTTGGAAATCTGAATCTGAATCTTTACTCTTTACTCTTTGTTAGAATAGTATATAACAATTAAGTTGTACAAGTTTTGAAATTTTATATTTCTCTCTCTCTCTCTCTCTCTCTCTCTCACACACACACACACACACACACACACATCTTTCACGCGTATGCTTTTCCTACACGTAGGGTGGTCTAAAGGCAGTGGTATGGTCGGATACTGTACAATTTTCCGTAACTGTCGGCGGACTTTTTGTGGTTCTTGTGCTGGGAATACTATCCGTTGGCAGCGTTGAGCAAGCATGGAGGATTTCCGGCGAAGGCGGTCGTCTCATTTTCTTTGAGTAAAAACAAATATCTCTCAATTTTGTTCTATTTTAAATATTATTAATATAGCACGTACATTCTTTATTAGTATGGATCCGAGTCCGTTGGCGAGGAATACTTTTTGGAGTATGACTATAGGTATGACGGTAATATGGCTCGGACACCTTGGTATTCATCCAGGTACAGTGCAGAGATTTCTGTCAGTGCCTAGAGAAATCGATGCCAAACGGTAAGTCATACATCTCACTCTAGACGGGATTTACTCTGTCCGCATGGATTTACTAATCCCTCCCCCTTCCCCCTTTTTTATCGCTTTCTTCTTTTTTCCTGCACTCACAGCGGCATTGCAATTAGCGCGGTAGGGATGGTAATCGTCAAACTGATCTGCGTATTCACCGGATTAATCATGTTCGCTAAATATCATGATTGCGATCCTTTCTTAACCAAGGTATGACGTATGATTTACAAACTGCGCGTTAAAAAAAAAAATAGTTTAAAGTTGAATAGATGAAAACGCAAGAATTAATATTTTACTCGCAATTATATGATATTTCAATCACAGAAAATTATAAATCTTGTCATTCGAGCAGTCGATAAGTCGCACGGACCAGACTCTACCGTACTATGTAATGGACGTTGCTGGGCATCTGCCAGGACTTCCAGGATTATTCGTAGCGGGCCTAGTGAGCGCCGCACTTGCGACTATGAGTGCCAGCTTGAATACCATGTCCGGTACCATTTACGAAGATTTTATAAATCCGCGGATCCCAGATAGTCCCAAAAAAGAAGCTATGGCTGCCAACATTATGAAGGTATAATATATATATATATATATATATATATATATATATATATATATATATATATATATTAATTACAATATTAATTACAATCGATATATTCCTCAGGGTGTCGTCGTAGTAGCCGGGGTCATCTCGGTTGGTTTGGTGTTCCTGGTCGAGCGGCTAGGACCAATTTTCCAAATAGCTGTAAGTATGCGTGGCGTAACCGACGGACCCTTATTTGGCCTCTTCGTGTTAGGAATGCTAGTACCCTGGGCGAATGCTAAAGGAGCGTTGTTCGGCGGTTGCGTCGGTCTGATCAGCATGCTTTGGCTGGTGGGAGGCGCTCAATGGCACACCATGCACGATAGAATCAAATATGATGCGTTACCCACGTCGGTGGACGGTTGCCCGTTTAACCTGTTGAATCAAACCTTTTCGACCACGACAACTAGTCCGCCCACTTGGATAGACTCCAGCGAGAAACCCATGATACTTTTTCAAATATCCTTCATGTATTATAACATGATAGGAGCGATGATCGTTGTCGTCGTCGGCACTATCGCGAGTTACGTTTGCGGCATGGATCTTGGGAGCGTAGATCCCGATCATATTACACCGATGATGAAAAGGTACGATACGACACGATATTACGTGTTCCGATACAATCCAACGCGCGTTTATACGAGTAATATAAAAGAATTACATACAGATCTGTATATACTGAGACCTGAGAGACCTAACTGCAGTCTCGTTGTTGCAATTATTGTTACGCGTGCATAAAATATTCCTAGGCTTATCGCGCAATATTTTTCCCTTGCGATAACGTCTCGATTCTTTGATTTCTTTTAGGTTTCTTCCTTCCCAAAGATATGCCCAAGTATCGTTGAAAGCAGTACCACCGTCGCTTGACGTTGCACCAGAGAAAAACTGAAGAAAAAACGATCGAATGAAATATAATCACGCGGATCGCGCGCAGCACGTAATTAGTTGAGTTAAAAGTAAATTGGTAGATGGAATCAATCTGAAAAATTTCGAAAAATCGCGTGCAAGTGAACAATAATCTTCATTCTGATAAAGATAATAATCCATCTGCAGTATAGAATCTGCGGTATGCCAATGATCCGTTTTCAAATCACCTGACTGAACCAGTGCGACGCGGCGCGGCGCGGCGCGGCACGACTCACGTCTCGCGACAAAGGGTCAGTGTCTTTTATCGATTAACAGACGCATGCGCCAACTATCCTGCTGTCACACGTGCCAGGTCGCGGTTGTTTTCGTCCTCTCGGTATCCCACAGCGTTCCTCGTTACGAGGCATCGATTAATCGCGATTGCCGTGTCTTTCTTAGATTCTCAAGCCAAGAATTACGAAGATTGAGTGCTACAAGAAATGTCTTTCGTCATATTTCAACAAGTAGCGTTACCATTAAATTCCGTTTGACATTAGGAAAGATACAATAAAGATACAAGACTTGATTACAATAGATTTTTTAATATTGTTGGGAAGCAAGTTGAGTCCAAGAAGTGATGAACGAGAACAAAAGATACCGAGGAGAGCGACAGACGTTTTAAAATGGACAACGAAATTCAGCAATGAAAATTGGAGTCGTGGACATTGGAGGGGAGGAGTTACGCAAGTTACGTCCCTGAAGATGTTGATCATCGGGGTTGCTCGGGGATGGCCGCGTGTCCTCGCGGATAGGATGGCGACCGCGCCTACACGTGGAACGAGAGCTGTCGGGGAATGTCAAATGCCCTCGCGGATTAACGAGAATAAGCGTCGATATAACGCTTCACGGCGTCCTCGCGACAATTTTGCAAGCGGGTGACGTACCGTGTAACATGGTCGATACCCTTCGGGTGACAAACTATCAGGAGTGTCGCAGATACAGCAAAGATCGCTGTGTGTCCAATGCGCGCGAGGGTTGGAATGAGAAATTTTTATCGGCTACGCGTCCAAGATGAACGTCGAAAATCGAGAGTAAGAGATTTGTCATACAATCCATTTACAGTTTCTACTTGACATATAAATGAAATAAGGACTTGTAGCATAATAGATGTTTAGTAGCTTAAGAGGAGCATGATCCTTCTTCTTTTTGTCTTGATCTTTCTCTTCGCTTAATTGGCTTATAGCTAAAAAATTTTTTTAATCACCATGAACTTGCGTGACGCGCGAATCACGACGATTACACAGAATTTTGATCTTTCTACATTAATTGCTCATAATAATTGCGCCAAACGCCAAATCAATTACATCTCTCACTATTTCACCATGATATTTCAAGATTCAATGATACATATCATTGTAAACGTGGTGACAACAAAATATGAATGATTGTTTGTGGGAAATCGATGGTTGAGCACACAAATTTTCGAATTGATTGCGACTGTTCGAACACAGACAGTATACAGTATGTACAATGGGAAAAATCTATCCCTCGGAAGAATTTTGATAAATCTCGGTCATTGTGTTTGATCGACTAGTCGGTAGGTAGCAGCAAAACGAGTGGCATGCATGCTGAAACACATCCGCGCTTCGTCTTTAATAATAGATAAAAACCGTAGGCATTCGTGCCGGAAAAAGAACAGAAACCGAGAACATCCTAACAGGGGGAGAGAGAGAGAGAGAGAGAGAGAGAGAGAGAGAAGGAGAGAGAAAAAGTAGCAGCTTCCAGTTTGGCCGATGCTGATGGAATTAAGTTTGACGCGCTTCAATTTTATTATCAATTGTATCTCAATCTCAGATGATTCGAGCGACTGAATTGATTAATATGAAGAATATCATCCAGAGAGTATTATGAAAAAAAAATAGAGAGAAAAAGAGAAATAGAAAGATTATTCATATTATTTCTACTATAATCGGTGTGTGCGAAAGAGCGATGTGGTTCGAATCGTCTCTCTGTATCGTAAGTGAGTGATCACATTTCTATGGAAATTTCTAACAATTTTCATTAAATGAAAGTGATTACGTTATTAATTATTGTCCAAAAGTTAAATGACAATTTTTTCTTTGTATGATTCGCACGTGGCGTATATAGTGGCCTCGGATTAAAAATAGCCGGCGGTGCGGATGATTCCGGATGCGACACGATGCGACGAAAGGACGAGAGATGTATTTAAGTATTCCTTGGAAATGATGAATCCGTTGCCATCGATGCAAAGAAGCTTGTTGGGATTAATGGTGCTGACGATCGTCGGCCTGACGACTTTCCTGCTCAGCAGAAAACTCACGCTGGAAACACGCAGACGGGATGGCCTGCTTCTCGATACGATCGCTAACATCAGCGGCCACCTGGATCGACTCGACAGCGGCTTCGATGATATCGCCTCGCAGTCGGAAATTGCGCGGAATCGCCTGCTGCAACTGGTCGCGCTTCATCGAGAGAATCTCTTGATGTGTGCGTTACTCGGTGAGAAACGGAGACGGAAGTCAAGCGGACATCTTTCCGTCAGCGGAAAAGCAACGAGGAGAAGAAGAAAACGACGTTCGTCGTTACGCATCGTCATTGGCGATTGACATAACCGATTCGACGAAAAACGTTATACCTATAATTTTGACGTAATGATAGGAGTTGGCGAGTTGTGTTAGATCGATCAAATTTGTATTATTGGCGAATTGTGCCAAGTTTTATCCAGTGTACGAGTGCAGAGGACAGCTTAATCTTAATATATCTTGACGCAATTATTTTTTTATCAACAAATATGTGCGTTAAAAATTTTTTGTTCAATTTCAATTTTTTTCAGACTTCCAGAAATCCCTGTAACTAATACGTTGTATTTAATTCTTTCTTTCTTTCTTTACAAATCACTTGACTATCGATTTATAATTGATTAATTAATGCATGTATCTGTATCGAACTAGCATATAAGAACGACAAATTAAGTTCATGTATAAACTTGATAAGACAATCATACGTTTGTGAGTGAATCGAATTTCTTGATCGAATTACGAAAATGCTGTTACGTAGTGTGAAACATATCATAGATAATAGAAATAAATATATTTTTAGTGAATAGATAATAGAAAGATAATATGCGACGAGTTGATCACCTTACTAAACCAGATGTTGAAGGTGGGGGGCAATTGGGGGTACAAATCTACGTGATTACGAATGAGACGCTTTGACGCAAAGTAACTTAAGAAGCGGTCGTTAAGGTCGTCGTTTAAGATTCCGAGGTAGATTTGTAATATAAAAACTACACGGCTGTGATCATTTGTAATATCATTTGTATCACACAAACAATAATATTGTACAGACTTCGTGTACATACGTAGAAAAGCGAAACTCGAATTGTCTGTGAACAGTGACAATTTGAATTAAACTCAAACTTGAATTGAGTTTAAATACGGATCGTTTGATATAACTTGTGTAATAAATATTATGTACGAGTTGTCGTTGTGTAAAACGTTATCTCGCTCGATGTTCTTACTAGCGTGCTGTAAATAAAACTGATTAAAATTATCTGTCAAATATGGAAGTTTACACAAGTATCACGTATTCGCGTTACAGTTTACCCGATGACAAAATGTACACACTGTTTTAGATTCGCGACAGTATGTAATTTAAGTATCTGTGCCGGAAAAGTATCTCTTTCTTATCGAAAGAGAGATTTGTTTTTCATTTGAAAAATTTATCGAGAAAGCTGTTGTTAAAATACTTTTTGCGGATGGATCTGGGATGTTTTGCGTACTTATTGACTATATATTTAACGGATCTCGATCCTAGCGATCATTTAATACGTCATGAGTCTACGCGCAAGTATATAATCTGATATATAATATATATATGTGTGTGTGTGTGTGTGTGTGTGTGTGTGCGCGCGCGCGCGCGCGCGTGCGTGTGTATGTGTGTGTATATTTACGATACGCGGCGAGTTATCAAACGGATCAGCGTTACTCTCACTTTGTACGTATTTTTACTTGAATTGTACTTGTTCTTACCAGCCGTGTATACACGCATTCATGCGAGCGAGGTGCGATTCTCTCTCTCTCTCTCTCTCTCTCTCCCTCTCTCTGGCAGAGATGTTATATACGTAATTATTTTTATAACTCTCTTTGGAAAAAAATGCGAATAAATTGTTTAGGTGGACCTTCTACATCGTGTCTATTCTATATCTATCCTTTTTATAATCGTATAATTGTTGAGCGAATGGTGATTAGCGATGTGGTATCGCGTCACACGTTAACACACACACGCACACGCACACACACACACGCACACACGCACGCACGCACGCACGCACGCACGCACGCACACATACATATATATATTATCTTGTTACAGCTAACGAAATCGTCTCTTATAATATGTAGGCTGTACGATAATAAAGCTCTTTGTACCATCCAGGCTTACTAGCTGTAACGTTGCTATTTAGTTGCGTGTCGTTGCATGCAGACTTGAGCAACAATCAAAAATAACTTGTTGCAATTTCGATATTTTTTCTCGCTCTCTTTTGATTACGATATACCATATTATATCAATTGACCTCGGTTTGAAGTCAATCACAACGGCGCGACGACAGATTGGAGGAGGCGACTGTCGCAAAGTTTCAAAGTCATAAAATCACTCGAAGAAATAAAGCGCGAAGAGAGTTCCCCCTCTCGCGTGCAGCTCATACGCTTCATACGCTTCATACGCTTCATATCGCCAATCGCCACGGCTTCGTCATTCGTCATAGATTCAGGTCCCAAGTCGCAGTGGAAGGTGGTATATACGCTTCGCCTGCACGTCACGTCGACAACGCGACGATCACTGACGATCACTGACGATCACGCAATGGCGATGGAAAAGAGAGGTACTCGCGATCGACGCATTCGATTCAATCGCAATAAAGTGCCATATTATTATATCGTTTTACTAGATGTAAACAATACATAGCGCTATAAGAATATTATTTCATAGCTGCCCTAGATCTCTAACACGCGCGCATCTATAGTAGTCGTACCTACTGCCTTTTGTATATTCGATTAATTTATAATGTGATAAATGACAAAATGATGGACTTGATTGCAGCGTGTTCCGGACCGGGTTACAGGAGTCCGAGAGCGGCGATGCTCGAGGGAGCACGCGAGAAGCTTCTGTACGTCATCGGCATACATACGGATCCTGAGAAGGCCGATGTCCTCTGCACGGTGGACGTGGATCCTGATAGTCCTACGTTCTGTCAGGTACTATATTATACCATATATCTTACCTTTGTAGCTATGATTAAGCGCGCCACAATTTAAACTGAAAACTTGGAAACGCAGATAATACACAGATTGAGAATGCTGGCCGTTGGCGACGAGTTACATCACTCTGGCTGGAACATTTGTAGCAGCTGTCACGGATCGTCCCGCAAACGCGACACGCTAGTGTTGCCCTGTCTCATGTCGGACCGGGTGTACCTGATTGATACGAGCGACGAAAAAATGCCCAAGATCAAGAAGGTATCGAGATCTCATACGCGTACCAACTCCTATGCGTTCCAACTCTTTCGCATACGAGTACGTATATTATACAGGGTATTCATTAATGGTGTTGTACCCACTTTTTACCATAGGAGCATGATTTATCGACGGATATGTATTTCTAACGTATTATTATATTAGAAATAACAAATGCGTGCTTCTATGGTAAAACGTGGGGACAACCATTAATGAACACCCTGTATAAGTTGGGTGTATATACATACTTATCTTGACTCCGTGAAACTCCTTTTCCGATGAGGTTCTGGAACCTGAAGAGATGCACGAGTACGGGATATCTACGCCGCACACTTCCCACTGCCTGCCAACCGGCGAGATAATGATCTCCACCATGGGAAATCTCAATGGCGACGGATTGGGCGAATTTTTCTGCATAGACGCGGAGACCCTGCGAGCGAAAGGCACGTGGACCAGGGGCCACGAAAGAGCAGCTTTCGGATACGATTTTTGGTATCAACCGTATCACGATACGCTCGTCGCTACGGAGTGGGGTGCACCTAGAGTCTTTAAGAAGGGATTCATTCCAGAGGACGTTCACGATACCAGTAAATAAATATTCTCGATTATCCCTTAATACTTAATACTCTTGATCCCTTATTCAGAGAGGGAGAAAGGAGGGGACAGGAAATATCGGGTGATAAAAAAGTCTTCGCGATCAAATGATTGATAATTAATGGTTGATTCGCAGAAATCTATGGGAGAACCTTGAATTTTTATTCGTGGAACGAACGAAAGCTGAAACAGACCATCGATCTGGGAGATGACGGAATCGCCCCACTTGAAATAAGATTTCTTCACGATCCTTTGGCGGCCGAAGGATTCGTAGGTTGCGCGGTAACGTCGAATATTTATCGGTTTTACAAGACGGAGGATAACTCGTGGAAAGCCGACAAGGTGATCCAGGTGCAACCGAAAAAAGTCGACGGTTGGATCGCGCCTTTAATGTCAGGTATCGCCAATCACTCCTCTTCCAAATTTCTACAAGATCTTGAAACGTATATATTCCTACTATGATAACTCATTGATAACTTGTAACATTTCAAAAGCCCTCTTTGTTTTTTCAATTTTCTTTTCACGAAACCTTTTGTTTGCTTCTTTCTTTTTTCTCCTTTTTAGGTATGATCACCGACATTCTGCTGAGTCTGGATGACAAGTATCTGTACCTGTCCAATTGGTTGCACGGTGACGTTAGACAATATGACATCTCCGATACGAAAAATCCAAGATTGACTGGTCAGATCTTCCTAGGAGGATCGATACTGAGCGATTCGCAAGTGCGTGTGATAGGAGACGAGGAAATGAGCGGTCAGCCCGATCCGGTCTATGTCAAAGGGCGTAGATTGTATGGTGCGCCGCAAATGTTGCAGTTAAGCTTGGATGGACGTCGTTTGTATGTGACTACGTCGATCTTTAAGCCATGGGACAAACAGTTTTATCCCAATCTTCTCAAGTAAGTGATAACCTTTCCTTTTGCTTTTGCTTTTGCTTTTCCTTTTCCTTTTCCTTTTCCTTCCGTCCATCGAATCAAAACGGAATGTTTACAGTCTACTCTTATATACGCACTGTAATAATTTATCGACATATTATATAGATATGGATCAACTATGGTAAAACTTGATATCGATGTTGAGAAGGGCGGAATGAAACTGGACCATCGTTTTCTCGTTGATTTCGGCGTGGATAGGAGTGATATTTTACTGGCGCATGAAATGAGGTGAGATGTCCCAATAGTTTATCACAATAAATGAAAAAATCCCATTTGTTCTCAGTTTCCTGAAAGAAATGGACGAATTGAAAGAAATTAATACTAGATTTTATTTATTCTGTCCAGGGACAAACTCGTAATCTTTACAGCTCTTTTCTTTTTTTATTTCGACCCTAACTTCTAGTTCCAATCAGGTTGAGCACATTTAATTTTACAAATCAAGTTATCGCCAATTTTTTTTAATCTAATTAATTTCTGCTTTAGATGTAGATAAAGATTGGAGAAATACCATCATCCCGTGCAATAAAAACAGAAAAATTTCTGTCGTGTTATTAATTTCTGTATAGATATCCTGGTGGCGATTGCACTTCCGATATATGGCTGGCAGAGAGACCCTAACTTTAACGAGTGGACTGGAGGATAGAATCAAAGACATCTCAATATCTACGAAAATAGTGATGCAGTAGTTTATCTTATAACACATCGTGGCACGATGTTTTTTTTTTCAATAAAATTTCTCAATTCTTTCATCTAGAAAATGATTCAGAAATATTTCTTTCGATAAGAATAACAAATAGGGATGAATTGATAAAGAGTACTCAGACAAAGTATTTTTTTTTCATCGTATGCTTATTAATTTCAGCATATTGCATCAAGTAATATAATGAAGATTTTTATATTGTATAAAGTTACATAAAACGTGCGATAGGTAATAAATTTTTGTTCTTTTCTCCAAGTTTACACAAGTAAAATCCGTTTATGCCACACTCGTAATTGATCGATGTGTAAAGTTTGTCAAAATATTCCATGTTAGAGACAAAATTGAAAGATTGTACATGTAAATTTCGTTGTGTTTCCACAAAGGATATATCGCCCGATATATTGGCCAATTTTATTTTTGTTTCTACAACAAAGTTTCATATTATTAGCTGTAACCCAATGAATTACATAAATTTGTATATTTGCAATTGATATATAAATTCAAAATCCACAATTTACAAAGAATGCGTTTGAAAGAAACGAGTTCTTGTCACATTACTTCTGCAATATGTAAGAAAGTACTATTATCCACGTGACAGCGTTAACTTATTTAAATTGAAATATTTAAAAAATGATTTAATTAATATGCGAGACGCCAGAGAGTAGCAAGGGTGCGTCAACTGTTAATGTTGGCTACGAAGCTGATAAGTTTCTTCTTTCGCCCGGATCGTCCAACGCTAACGCCATAAAACTCAAAACGAATTGACACGGCAAATTTTCAAAGCCAGGCGTATCCGCTACAGAAATAATTTTGTCCTATTAATCGGTAACATATTAATCGGTAACAAGTTACGATCGCTCTGCAAAATTATTACATTTTTTTTTTTTATACACACGCACGCTCGTCTAAGTGCATGATGCGTATGCAAGTGTAGATACTTAATTGTTTAATTACATGTAACTCAATAATAACAGATACTACTTTTAATCTCTCAGATATCTCTGTTTTTAAATTGGATTTGTTCATTTTAATTTTTCTCAGTTAAAAAGTAATGTTGCAGTGGTGTGTGTCTACGTAATCTTTGATCCTGTATTAATTATCAAGGGTGCTCGCGTGTACACCGTATATATATATCTAGAGTTATAACGTAACAGCAGTGCAAACCGATTATGCATCGATTAAAACGCCAGGCTTTCTTTTTCTGACACGGTAATATTACGCGACGACAAGCTCATATTAGCCATCATCAGCGGTAAATGTTGACAACGCGATCGTTTATAGCAACGATCGTTATTGAGACTTTCGTCATCGTCATCGTCATCGTCATCGTCATCATCGTCATCGTCATCGTCATCGTCATCGTCATCGTCATCGTCATCGTCATCGTCATCGTCATCGTCATCGTCATCGTCATCGTCATCGTCATCGTCATCGTCATCGTCATCGCATCGTCATCGTCATCGTCATCGTCATCGTCATCGTCATCGTCATCGTCATCGTCATCGTCATCGTCATCGTCATCGTCATCGTCATCGTCATCGTCATCGTCATTATTATTATTATTATTATTATCATTATCATCATCATCATCGTCATCGTCATTATCATCATTATCAGACTTTCCGTCAATATCGTCAGCCGAACTTCTCGCGACTACACTGTTAGCGTAAAGATACGTGACCGATTCTACATTTACCCCAAAAAATTTGTGACTTCCAAAAGAATAATACTATTTACTCTGCGGTCATTCGTTGACATCGTACATGCTCGTGATTCTCGTTCCCCTTAAAAGAAAAGAAAGATACACTCGTTATCCTCAAGTGTAACAGATCGTAGACGCGCGCGCGTCAACCTCATTTCTTGAGATAACTATAGAATCAGCACTCGGCACAGTGGATTTTCAATTGTCGCGTCGGAAAGATCGATCCGTGATCGAGCTGTAAAACCGACTTATTTCCCGGATGACGTTTTTACTGAACACTCCATCAGCTGGTTTCGAGAGCGGAGTGTTTTGCCTCCTACGGCGACGTAGGACGACGCAGGTATGACGGTACGAATTGAAGTACCGTGTGAGACGAGTGTCGAGCCATCGGGGCGCGCGAGCGCCAGCCGTCGTTCGTTCAGACCCACGGTGTCCAGCCCTCGTACAACAAGGCCAGATTATCGTTGCTCAGCGCTTCACGTATCACGTACTCCACCTGTTCGGCCGTGCTGTACTTGCGCGACGGTTGCGGATCGCGGCCCTCCAGTTTCATACGCACGCGGCGCCACACGTTCAGCGCGTAGGCGTTCCGCTCTTGCACAGCTACAACAAGATGAAAAAGAATTATGTAAGAAGGATCCTCGAATCTGTAGTACAAAACTCGTAAAAGCTGGAGGTAACTATTATAGCCTACCCTTGCCCGTGGTCGGATCTCTGGCCAACGGCGTCCCCTTTTTCGGGCTCAAGTATACGCTGTCCTGGCGCATCAGTTTACCCTTCTTCCTCTTCCTCCTCCTCTTTGGCAGATTGCCCGCGGACTTGGTCGAATTCAGCTTGCGTCCGCTCGCAAACTCCAACAATCTATTGTACAGGCTGGGCACTTTAGTCGCCATCGCTTCCAATTCTTTCTTCATCACCATGCCGCGAGCCGAGTCAAAATTCTCGGCCTCCAATTCCTTCACTATTGCCGAAATGTTCTCCGTAAAGGATCGATAGGCGAACAAAAAGTCCTGCAGACCATCAATGTTCTCTTGCTTGGCCATTGTCTTTAGCAACGCTCGAATGTCCGACATTAGTCGGTGATGCTCGGCGAGTACGTTCTGCAGATTCCTCACCCGTTCTCTCAAATAGTCCTCGGTGGTGAAGAGAGCTTCCTGTCTCTCCTGCAGCTTTTTCTGAGTATCAATTATCGCCTCGGACACGATTTTCTCAGCCTGCTTCAACCACGTGGCGTCTACGTTATTCTCGAGCTGTAGCAGCTGTACGAGACTTTCCTCTGTCATGGTAACAGTGATGTTCAGATTGACCGTCAGTACGCAGCTTTCCTCCCAGTGCTTGATCAATTTCGCCAAGTTGGCATCGTGTGTCACACTCTCCGACGTCCTGGTTCTCAGAGCCTCGTAGTGCAATATAGAATTGCACGTATTCACCACCATCACGGCTAGATTATGTTGCCTGGTCAATTTATCGCACGATGACAATACCGCGTTGTCAAACGCGGACATGACTTCGCCCAGGGCTGGATTGGCACCGGCGGCCCACTTAAGACGTTGTATAGCACTCGAAACGAGATTCTGTTGTTGCTCGCGTGCCTCGCACACTCGCGACTGTAAGTTGGATAGTTTTGCTGCCTTCTTTCGTAATTCCAGCATGAAGGTAGAACGATCTAAAAGAAACAAAGAAATTATTTCAGGCTTCTCATCGAGAGAGGAAGAGGGATGGAGGGGGGAGGGAGAGAGAGAGAGGGGGGAGAGAGAGAGGAGAGGGGGGAAGGGAGAGAGAGAGAGAGACAAAGACAGATAGACAAACAGGCAGACAGATAGACAGATGGACATATTATAGAGAGAAAGCACGAGAGATGGATACACTATAGAATATGTATAATTCTGTTAAATTCGTTAAATCGAAAGATAAGTGTCAAATCGAAAGTAAGAAGTGATAACAGTCGATAACGGTTAAAGGACTCACTTAAGCGATTCATGGGATGCATCGGATTCATCGGGTTCATTGGATTAATTGAACTTATGTTGGGCCTCATCATCAGGATATCTTCGTGCAGCCAATGATAAGCCGTCTGTTGAAGTTGAAGTCTCTGAAGACTGACCCTGGCTACCTCGGCGCTCTGCTGCGCCAATCTGGCAGCCTGCTTTCGTCGCCAGGCGCTCTCTAAAGTGCTACTCAACGCGCCCGCTTGCGTCAAGACCGAGCCTGAGAACAAGCCCCTCTTCAAGCATAGATCCACCATCTTCCGACAGAGCTCCTCGAGAGAGACCTTGCTTTCCGCCCCAATGTCTCTTTGCTCGATCTCTGTAGTTACATTCAGACCCATTCGTTGCAGCAGGAAACACAAGGCAATCCCCAACGTCTGCGACGTTACCCCGAGCAACTGCCTCGAAACGTAATCGGCCGTGAACACGCGGACGGGCTTGTTGAGCCGTTCGTCGTCGTATACATTCGCCAATCCGCCCTTGAACGCGGTAGCGATGTCCCTGCACATCATGAAGAACTCTTGTATAGTGTGCAATCTCTTGATCAGAAATATGTCTTCGAGAACTTGTCGGGCCGCCTTGTTGAAGATGGGCGCCGACATCTCCTTGGCCTCGCGTATCTGATCGATCTTCTTCCAATTCATCGGAATGTCCAAGGAACTCAGAGTAGCCACCAAGGAGTTACCTTCCATTTGCAGTTTCTCAAATAGACCGTTAAAACCCATCAGCAACATCTGGCCCGGCGTCAAAGTCTCCTCCTGATTCAAGTCCTGAACTTCCGCCTGTCGCGACAATAACGCCTCGAAACGTAATCTCATGTTGGTCACTATACTCTGTACTACCGCGTGGGGGCTTTCCATTTCCATGACAGTAAATCGGAGATGCATCTCGAGTTGCGCCAGAATATCACCGAGCGGTATTCCAGTTAGCACGATGATTTCACCGAGCTCGCTTATCATTCGCGTGACGCTCGGCTCCTCCGTGACAATAGTCTTGATCGCTTCCGGCAATATAATGGTCTGGAAGTTGTAGTTAAGCTCCTGCAGACCCTTGTAGATGCAATCGGCGCTCTTGAGGCATTTGAGTATAAGGGCGATTTTGGGATCGTTGTTGGTCTTATGGCTCTCGGGTATCAGTGTGACCAACTCGGCGATCAACGAAGACATGAGACGCATCTCGTCTAGAAACCAGTCCCCCTCGCGGGACGTAAGATCCACCAAGCAATCTCCAGCGCATTTGGCGGCGCCCTCCATCATCAGGTATCGTTGGTTCAAGGCGCACAGTGCGGTGATGTTGACGCATTCGAGCGCCCTCTCCGCGCCTTTCTCTCGTCGCACGAGTCCCATAATTTGTGCCCTCGACTCGGTGTACGCCTTCTCAATTCTATTACCGGCTTCCGGCAAGCCTTCGGATACCGTCCTCTCGTAAGCTTTCTTGTATCTCTCGCTGTACTCGTTCAAGATCGCCTCCAGCTGATAGGAGAGGGTTATTATCTGCTGAACTTGCGGATTGTTCGGATTGATTGGATTTAGACTCGCTTCGAACCGCGCCATGACCTCGTGGCACGCTTCAACGGTGCCCGAGGCCAACAGCTCGTTCGCCCAAGCGTGATAGAGCACAGCGCGATGTTGCGACAGACTGCTGAGAGGGTACAGGCTGCAGATGGCGGAATATTGGCTCAACAGCTCTAAACATTTGCTTATGGAGAAGGCCTGGTCGGTGGCCAATTGCGTGAGTTCGTTTTCCGACTGTTCGCATTGCAATATCATTTGACTTTGTCCAGCGTTCTGCAAGAACTCTTTCACAAGGTCGAATACCACGTGATCTTGTTGATTGGTCAAGGTTCCCAGTTCCGCTAACCACTGTCCTAGCTGAGGTCCTCGCACCGCGGCCAACGCGATCTAAAAGCAATCAAGAGATCTATAATTTATAATGAAAAGTGCAAGATATACCGGAAATAAGGAGGGAAAATAGCCTCGGACTCACATTGTGCATATTGATCTGTTTCTCGCACTCCTCTATCTTCTCCCTCAGGCCTGTCTTTGCTTTCTCGTGAGAATCACGCGCTCGTTTGAACGAATTGTATCGTTTCACTACCGAATATAACGCGTGATTTCGACCCATCGCCTGCGCCTCCTTCACTAGCGCGAGCTGCTGATGTCGATCCTGCAGTAAATCCTGGCACTGACGCGACGCCTCGGTCGCCTCGATCCAGCTGTTCAAGTGATGGCACAGCAACGGCAAGGTTCTAGCCAATTCATCTCTGCAAAAGGACGATTTCATCATGTCCACGAAAGAACAAGTTGTTTACAACTGATCTATTTCTGCTTTCACTAGCGATTATACGATCATAAGTCAAACGACTTGTAAAACTCGACGACACGATACGATACGATACGAGAGGCTCGTGTCGACTCTTTCTCATTAAGTCCAGAGACTTTTTACTTACTTATTACAATATTACAATTAGCGAACAACAAGTAGTGAAAGAGAAAAGAATGTTTTAAAATGATAGAAATATTATTTTCTCTCGAAATATGTGTAATTTTCTCTCGTTGCTCTCTCACCGATTAGTCAACCATTCGGCGCGCATCTCCGCTGTTCTCACTGCAAACATTGCACGGGTGAGCTCCTGCTCGAGTTGTTTCCTTCCAACGCCGGTGCACCTCGCTCTGGCCTGGCAAGCGCCGTAACTCGCTATACTGGTGTCTGCACCCGCCCGCCAATCTACCAAAGGATCATATACGAACGCCTCCAGCAAGGTCAAGAGCGTCTCGCGACCTCTACGCATCACTCTTAGAGTATGCTCGGAAGCGAACCTAAATATACCCTAGACATGAAGAATAGCTATGTAATTTTTGTCATTATTATTATTGTTATTATTATTATTATTATTATTATTATTATTATTATTATTATTATTATTATTATTATTATTTACTACCGTTGACGGCAAATAAAATAACGACTATTGATAATAATGATAATGATAATGATGATGATGATGATGATGATGATGATGATGATGATGATGATAATGATAATAATAATTTACGATTGCGTTCGTCTCGGGCTACCCTCACCACAATCAACCCTCGTAAGAGAGCCTTGCCGGCCTTTTTCGATCGCGAACGAGCCGCTGATAACAGCTGATAGTTGTGGCAGTTTTTTGCCAGGGGAACCACAGCAAATGAGCAGATAAGTAAAAGCACTCCCGAAGTATGAGTAGCGGAGCGTGTGCAGAGCCATATCAGCCGAATCAAATCGTTTCGTATCGATCCACGTTCTCTCATCACACGCGTATGTAGATACATACACACACACACACACACACACACACATACATTGTTGATGCATAGCACGTTGATTCGAATCAACTTTGTTACTTGAAAAAGTGATGAGACGAGAAGGCGAGAGCAAGGTAAAGGTATCTTTCGTTTTTCCACCATCTTGGGAATCGCGGCAAAATAAATTCAAACATTTTCAACGTTTCGTATAGGTTTACGTAATCGTGATGCGTGATTCGATGTGTATCTTGGCATTTCGTAGAGAGGATCATCGAAAACCCGTTTCTTTCCGTGTATATGTGCGCGTGTGCGTGCGAAAGGTGAGTCGTATTAACAGTATTAGCTGCCGTTCACCATTTTCGTTCACGTATCACGTGTTAGGTTTTACGTGCAGACATCAGCATTTCGATGCTTTTACGTTTTTACGGTTTTATTACGACGCGCTGGACCGAAAGAGGACAAATAACCGACTCGTAAGACACAAATAGCCATGATAGTATCGAGTGCTACAAACACGTATCCTCAGTTTGATTTTGCTATAAATAACTAAATACATGCATAAATAACTAAATCCAAGTGCAAAGTTCCTTATTCCCGAGGCAATTTCAGTTTCATCTAGCATTATAGTATTATTTAGATACGTTAGGTTTTTTGAGCATTGTCAGAGACAAATCAAAAGAGATGTGTAGCTGTACATAGCTCGTTTAAATTTAAGCGGGCTCAATAAAGATTATAATAATAATTTTCTACAATTTAAAATTATAATGTAATTTTCAGAAGCATGTGTCTAAAAGAGAACAACGTTCCCGAGACGAATGTCTCAGCAGCGACGAACGATGCGGCGAACAACGAACAAAACAGCTACATGTTTTGGATCCTGATGGATTGCTTCCTGTTCGTTGCGATCGTTTTGGGAAACGTTCTCACGATATTGGCCATCGCGTGGGCTCGCAGACTCCGCAACGTCGTATCGAATTACTTTATCCTAAACTTAGCCGTGTCGGATCTCATGGTTGGCGTGACGCTTCCGTATCATTTGGCGTTTTACGTGGACAGCACGTTACACCACAACAAGTCGGTATGCATCTCGCGCTTCGTAATGTTCAGCTTAGCGTGCGGCGGGAGCATATACAATCTGATAGCGATCGCCATAGACCGATACGTCGCTATCGTACATCCGTTGAGCTATAACGCGTACGCGACTAAGAGACGCGTCCTGCTGATCATAGCCGTCGCTTGGATATGCACCATGGCTGTGTCATCGATTCCGATATATTGGAATTGCTTCGATACTTCGCAGACGTGCGAATTGGAAACGGTATTGCCGAGGTACACACTGCATGTATCCTATCGATTCTTCCTTTCCCGTCAGTCAATCGATCAATTGCCTGCCACGTATTTCTATCATTATTATCTCTATTACGCAACTCGTTCGTGGTAATTGCGGTTAGTTATTTTTCGATCGATCAGTTTATTTTCTGATCTCGAAGCAGCTTCTCTTACACCCACGATACTGTAAATCATCGTTACATCACTCGTATCAATCAATAATAAAATGATAATTTTGCTAGATACTACATAGTGGCTATACAGATGCCGACATTTTTTCTCAGTTGGATAGCGATGTTTCTGCTATATTGGAAAATTTGGAGAGTAGCACACATGCACGCGCGTCGCATGAACCTCAGTATCGTTCCAAATATCGCTGAGAAAAATGATCGCAAAAGCGTACAGGTACAGCCCGTATAGCGTATAGCGTTTTAAAGCATATGGTGCGATAGAAGAAAATTTTTAAGTTTTGCTCGCGTAACACGATCAACGAGCGACGAGCGACGAGCGACGACAATAATATTGATTTTTGGATTAGGTGGTGCTACTGATATTGGGCTGCTTTTCAATCTGCTGGTTCCCTTATTTCGTCGTGGCGTGCATGCGAACATTCGGTTGGAGAACAGACTCGATGACGATATGGTACAAATCTACGTTCGCATTGGCCATCGCAAACAGCGGGATGAATCCCTTCATATACGCGTGGAAAAATACCAACTTTCGCAAGGCCTTTCAAAAGATTTTACATCTTAAATCGCCCAATGACAATTTCAATTCGAGCTTCAAAATGTACTTGGAAAAACAACGTGAACTAAAAGACCAGGCAGACGTACAAGATGGTCATCGTACAAATGGAAACAACAATTTCTCGCTTGGATGTTTATCCGTTCTCCAATCTGATTACACGGAAGAAAATAGAACTGGACCACCGCGTACTACGTAATAATGTACCTACAGAACGAAACGCTATTTTATAAATCTCATTTATGTGCAACTAAATATTATCTAATAGAATGAAAAGTTGTAAATTATTCTCTCTCTCTTTCTCTCTCTCTCTCTCTCTCTCTCTCTCTCTCTCTCTCTGCGTATGTGTGTGTGTGTGTATTCATCTCTAAAAATTCGTTCTCTCTCACCTAATCTCTCTCAAAATAAAAAAAATTATAAAATGTAATATGCAATTATAAAGAATCGCAATCAGAAAAGATTCATCTAGTGCAAAATTAAAACGATGCAATTATTAAAATTTCAATTTTTTTAAAATTAAAAGGTGCTCTCAAGCATGTTATCCGTTATTCCTTCATTGAGAAAAAAAGAAACCTTTTGTTTAGTCACTATCGAAAGACCTACCTCGACTCCGGTTACTCCTAGAGCAGTCTTAATATTTGGCGTCATGCGAAACGGCACCTTTTCCGGGACGCGCAGAGTTTTTCCTTTCTCGAAGCATACGTTGTAATCGATGTGCACAACTTCACCAGTGTTAAGGTCGACGAGAACATTATCCAAATGCCTGTCACCTAAACCTATGATGTAGCCAATGATGGACATTACCGCGACGGAATACGAATAATTTTTGGTAGCTTGCCACCAGCTGCCGGCGTTTATGCTGTTGCACCAAATCTCTCTGCAACGTACATTAGAAAAGTAAGAAAAAGACAAAAAGAATTAAAAAAAAACACACAGAAAAAAAGAGAGAGAAAACATTTCGGAAGATTCCATTGAAAAATGCTCTTTTTTCTTTCTTTCTTTCTTTTTTTTTTAATAATTGCAACTAACTTGGCTAGTAGATCCTTTGGAGTCTCCCTCATTAATTCCTCCAATACTTTTTTCAGCACGTGAATAGGCCACTCTTTCCGATTCTCCAAACCAATCCCGCACTCTTTCAGCAACGGTGTCAGCTTGTTGTAAAACAATTCTGACGGTCGCATAATCGCAGAATTGCCACCACCGGTCTTACTGGACACAGCGCACTCGCGCTGCTGCCATCGTTTGTAAAGTATAAACAATGGCGTCACGCCATCGACCCACTGAATAAGACCAGATCTAGGACCCAACGGGATCACCGAATAGTGCCGTGCCCTGTAAACCTTGGTATCGCTATTCTTCGACATCATGGTATTACATATGCTAAGAAATTGCATTATCCTCTCGTCCAGATGCAAATCCTCCAGTCCCTTAAACAAATACGTATAAACGTGTCCGTCGGATCCATGGAATATCAGCTTTTTAGGCTTTGTCTTCGTCGGTAGAATCTGAACGTTATTGTCCACCGACATGATGGTGACGATCCTGTTATCGACGCCCATGGTAGCGACGCCTGGCATAGCGATGCAGGTGTCCTTCATATTGGCCAGAACAGGACTGATGTCCATCATTGACAAAGAGTAAGCGGCTCGTCGGTGCACCCGTTGCGCCAACTTGCTTTCCAAGTGTTTCAAGGCCAAACTGGCCACTTGGGGCTTTGCCGGATTCTTGGGATTGTTGAGTCGATTTATCACCTCCTCTATGGAAGCACCAAACTTCTCCTGAAAGGTTTTCTCATGCGGTGTCTCAGCAGGTACAGACGTCATAGACAGCAGATTCTCCAATATAAACGTAATCGGTTTCAAAATGATCCTATGCTTCTCCGCGATCAATTTATCCTTTTCTTCGGACGTAAGCCAGACATTGTCCTGCACCCGCTGAATCTCAATCTCCAGTTGTTCGAATCGTTTGGTAATTTCCGCGTGATGTTGGCACAATGTCGCCAGCCACAGTTCATCCCACAGCAACGTGATTCGTCGGAGTTCCCTCACTAGCACCTTCGCTTGAACCACCGAATCCTGAATGCGACTCGAGAGACAATCGACCAACTGCGAAAAATAGGAATCCATGAAACTCTCGTGTTCGTTATTGTACACGGTTATTGCTTCCGCTGCCATCTCCTCTTCGTCCACATTCTTCTCCTTTTTCTTCTTTTTCGTCTTTTTATTTTCCTCCCCCTCCTCTTCCCTCTCCTCATCCTCATCCTCATCCTCATCCTCATCCTCATCCTCATCCTCATCCTCATCCTCATTCACCTCCTCCTCCTCCTCATGCTCTTGTTCTTCCTCTTCCTCCTCCTGCCCGTTTTCCTCATCTTCTTGCTCCTCCGCGACAGCGTTCAAGTCCATATCGTTCTGCGAGCTATCGTTATCGTCCGGCTTCTCGTAAACGACCTTGTCGTACATCTTTTTCTGGTTACCGGATACCGCACCCACCACGGCTGGGAACGTGATCAAATGCGGCGAATTCTCGGCCACTCGGCACAACAACTCGGATACCTGTGTTCTCACGTACGCCTCGGGATGACTGAGCCTCGAGAACAATTGCGGTATAATCTCTTTCCATGGCGCGGTCGGTGTCGTCGAGAGACCGGCCTCGAGCACGTTTTGTAACTCCAGAGCGTGCTTCACCACAAGTCGCAGTAATCTCAACGTCGCCGTGATGGTGTCACACTCGTTGCTATCGTTATTCGCCAATTGTAAATACTTAAAGTAGGCGTTCGCCGAAAGCTCGTAATACGAGTAGATTCTCTTCTGCGCCTGACGCCAAATGTCGACCAGCATTCCGAGATGTTCGTTAGTGGCGTGACTCAGGACCGACACGTTCCTCAATTGACTCTCTATCATGTCGGATGTGTTTATGTCGTTGATATCGATATCGCCCTCGTCCTCGGGTATCGTCTTGTTCTGGCTCAGTATAGAGAAAATAGTGTCGAGATCGGTCTCGGCTATATCCATCGGCAATAAGGACTGTATGTTTATACGGTCGGTATCCGTCAATTGACCAGAATTGGAGTTGTCCACGATCTTCCGGCCCCACTTGTAGCACCATGCGGCAAAGCTGGACCAGGCGCGCGGTAAATCAGGACACTGATTCACACCGAGCTGCATCAATTTACCGATTATCATATCCGACGTAGGAATCAGGTCGATCGTCTCGCCAAACAGCTTGTCCATCAAGCCATCGTTGTGCATAGCTTCGAATCTGAGCAATTCCTCTAGTTGGGGATTCTCCTTCACATTTGCGTCTTGTTGTATCCACTTGGCCAGAGTGAGCAAGAGCTTGGTTCCCGTTTCCCGTAAATCGGCGGACTGCTCGCCGCTAACGATCGCTCGCGAGATTCCCAACGCGGTCACGCAGCACATCTTCAATGCCTCGTTCGCCTTCTCCATGTCGTACAGTAATTTCGACATTTCTCTGAACGCGCGCATACTACTCTTGGTCCATTTCACGTCGACTAGCCCGTTATTCAGCATGCCGCTCGTGATCTCGGTAAAAGTGCAACTGGTCGGAATATTCAGTCGGATCGAGTCCCGCTCTGATTTCAAATATTTCACCATCTCTCGTTTCGCTAAATTAAAATTGCCCTCTTTCCTAGCTGTTCTAACAACGTGTAATCGTAGACCGTCCACCTCCGTGGAACTACTGTCGCACGCTTGATCCAGATACTCGGACCACCACAAGACTTGCGTCAAAATGTTCGAGTTGATATTATTGACTTTATCGATCTTGTACAACTCGAAAACGTTCCTCTCAACCTTCTTGCCGCGCGATAGATTCTTCAGCCCCGTCGCGGAATACTGAAGTAATATAGCATCGCTGAGATACTCAGACGGTACATTTCGCAATCCGTCCTGCATCATTTTGGCCGCGACCTTTTGACATCTTTCGATAACGCTGTCGTCGAACGTCGAATCGTCGAATTCATTGAAGCGTATCCTCAGAGCAACGTTCGTCAAACTGTTGCTGCACGCAACCAGCTGTTTCGCGCAGCTCCAATTACTTTTCTTCTCCTCGTCCAGCAGATTCCAATTAGTCAACTCGTCCAAGGAGATCAATTCACCTTTCTCAAACTTTTTCAAGCAATCCGCCTGCTGCTGAACGATATTCTCCATCATTTGCCTTCTCAGGACGGCGTGACTATCCTGCCGTAGCATCTCGTTCTCCCGTGATTTCCACTCGACTAATCCAGACCAATCGCTGACCGCTTTATAACAATTGGAGAGTCTTTGCATGCAGAAGCCCAACACTTGATTGTCGCTCTCGAGTCTCGCAGATCGGCCGCTGCCGCTGCCGCCGCCGCCGCCGCACTCGTCGTCGCTCGTCGCTTTAACGCGAACGTGTTCGTCAATCATCTGTTTGTAGGCATCCACCGCTGACTCGTAACGCCCGGCGGCCTCCTCCATCGCCGCCTTCAGCCACGAAAATTGTCTATCCTTGTTCTTGGTGTACACGTAGAGCCCCTGCAACGCTTCCGCTTCGCCAAGCGCAACCATCGCCTGTGCCGTCCACAGTGTTGCCCTTTCAAACTCGATGCCTTGCGTATTATCGGCATTGCTCAAATCCTCGAGTAACCTCTGACCGTTTCGCAGCGCACTCGTCGCCAGGCCCGAGTGCAACGAGACCACGCACAGGGCTAATCGTATGCGATTCAGCCATTCCTTGCACGTCGACTTGTTTGTATGAAAAAAGGTCCTTACTGGTTTTGACAGTGGCAGGAGCGCCATCGCGCAACCGTCGGCCGCGTTGTGAATCACCCTCTCCAGATGTTCCAAAAACTCGATCAAGAGCCGCACTCGCGTATGCTCGTGCAAGATGCGATCTAATCCCTGCCTCTCCTTCCTCACCACGTCCTTTTCCACTCCGTTGCTATGACACGATATCTCGCGAGCCAGTATTTTCAGGGCACTCTCAATCGACGTGAACGTGTCCTGCGGCTTTCCCAGAGAAGTGCGAAGCTTGTTGAGGACGCAGTGCTGCGCCGCCTCGAAACCACTCCAGAAAAACAGGAAGGAACAATTTGCCAACGCCAAATCATACATCCTCGCCGTAGTTCCGTTCTCCGGTCTGTACACAAATATATATAAAAGTTTCGCACAAATATCTATACAAAAATCTATACATTGTACATTACACAATATTTCGAGAAAGAAGAACGCGAATCTTCTCTTGACTCTCAGGAAAGGCTCACTTACACGGCTGGCCAGCACAAAGTAAACATCTCCGACAACCCGGATGCGTCGAGATAATGTTCTTGCAGTAGAAACGCCATGTACGTTTTAAAATGTTGCGCCAATAATTCTCCATTGTTATTACCTCGCATGTGCAATCTTTGAGCGAGAATCAACGATTCCGTCGAATAGATCACAATCTCCCGTACCTTCTGCGCGCGTTCGACGGACACGTTTCAACATGAAATGAGATAAAGATAAAATATATTGTACAAAGGTATCATTTGACGAAGCTTCGTTTCGCAAAGAATCCACCACCAGTCCATTCCACTTGAGAAAAGACGGCACTTACCTTAGTATCTGAGAATAAATACTGTTTATTTAATTTGGGTATAACAATGTTGATGGGCATACACATTAACAGCGCGCCGTACTTTTCGCGGATAGTCTTGTTACACGAGGTCAAATGCAACGTCGCCAGATCGACGATACTCGAGTAGGTCTCTTGCTTCCAAACCACATTCTTCGCAGTCATTAACATTTCCAAGAGATTGCACGCCGCGTTCGCAACATCGTCATTGGTCGTAGCGCCGCAATTGATTAAACTCGAAATGATGCTTTGGCACTCCTGCGTTTCGCTCAAGATTCCGATATATTTTTCAGATTGTACGCAAATCTCTTGCAACCAAGTGGACAAAAGGAGCAAAGTGCACGCAGGCGTATTCTTGTTGTACGTCTTTGCTATTAAATTGAGAATTATAGACAAATGACCGCTGGCTGGTGACGTGGCGGGTACATCCAACGTTCCGGGAAACATATCCATCGGGCGACAAGCGGTAGTACCCGTTATCAAGCTGGAGCTTGGAACGAAGTGATTGTACCTGTGTTACACAGACATACGCACAAGTGTTGACATTGAAATTTTATATTTATTTGTTAAACGAACACGCGCAAAACTCGAAAGAAAAAAAAGATTCAGATTCCATTTTACCTGGAACAGTGCGCATAGAGCAAATAGAGAACGTTATATTGCAAAAACGGACTCGCCATTGACAGCGTATTGTCGTATGGTTTTAACTTGACTGCGACAAGTTCCAATATGCTCGGCTTCAGAGCCCACATTCCGATGATGGAATTGCTCGCGTTTGCTAAAAGAATGTGAAACAGCGGCGACCGTTAATTACAACCGTTTTGTCTTTGAAATCGGCGATTCAGCGAGATTGCCGACGCGTGTAGGTCTCATCGGATTTACTCACCTATGTCCGAAAGCGCGCGTAAGATGAACGTAACCACAATCTCAACGTCGCTCTTGGTGTATCTCAAATCGTTCAACGGATTGTCCACAACCAAGATATCCATGTCAGGTAGTACGAATCTGTAAGCAATCTCCAAATCCGCTAGTATATAACGATAAGATTCCTGCAATAACGGAATATTCTTCAGGCTCAGAAGGCTGTGATATACTCCCAGACTTGCATTTTGAATAGGAATAGAATTTCGGAATCTCAATTTTAGCAGCGCGGAATTCTTGCCGAGTAACGTGTGCACCAACTCTAGTGGCAGATTCGCGGATACCTCCTTTATTATTTTTGATATGATAGTCAACATCGAAATAATAGTATCGTCCCAAAAGATGTTGACTCTCTGTAATTGAAGATGGATAAATTTATAGAGAAGCTCATGATTCTTTGCTACACGACTCTGAAGATAACCGAGGAGCAAGAAGGCGCATTCGTTCGCGACTACAATCAATTCTTCCTTCTCTTCCGACAAATTTTCAATCTGTTTAACTCTCGGTTCCATCGATCGCAATACGTTCATCAGTACCTGCCCTTTTTCCTTGGACAGAGTATTTCCCTTGTCGGAAGCTACCTTGGAATTCTTCTTATCGTTTCTCTTATTTATAGTCAGTAACTTGATCATCTTAATAAGATTTTCCTCGGTAATCTCGTCTTTACTGAAATGCTTGGAAAGTATTTCAACATGTTTTTGCGACGAGCTCATATCTTTTACATATTTAACCAAGTTTTCCATGTTATTAGATATTTTGGGCCAAGTGTCATTCTCTTCTTCCAATTCGATAGCTTTAACAACGGTTTTAAGCATCTTGGACAAACAATTTGTTAAAAAAGACCACTGTACGTTGGGCGCAAGATTTGGATTTAAATGCTCGGCTATGCTCTTGGTTACTGTATTAAAGACAGATATTAATGACGTGATTCGCAGGATACATTCTCTCGGTGTTGGGGATCCGTCGTCGCCGGGCGAAGCACGTCCGGATTCGGGCGAATTTAATTCTTCGTCGTAACTCTCCATATCCTCCAAGAATTGGCCTAATAATGTCAGAGTAAACTGCAGATCCGCTATCCAGAATGAGCGCAACTTTTGTAAACATCGACTCGCGTAAACGACAACTGACTTTTGTTGCGTGGAATCGATGTGCCAACCCACGAGTATGTCCACGGTATCGCGGAAGTGAGTCGTAAATGTCTCCGGATAGGAATCTATGACGAGTAATATAGCATCCACAGTTGCCATCAATAAATCTGCTCTATCAACATTTTCCAATATTGACTGTAATTGAGACATCATTGGCTGTAACGCACAAACACGTAATGTTGGTTAATTTTGTATTCACTGTTACTGCTGATAAAAGCTACGGTAGTTGAGAGATTCATCGATTCTTAATGTAAATGGTATTATTTACCACGGAGAATTCCTTCAATTTAGATGTTTCAGAGTCCATCTTGAGCGTCTCGATAAGCGATTTCATTAATAGACATTTCACGTCATCTGTATGTTCCAATAAGTATTTGCTAAAGATCCAATCCATATATCTAGATACGACATATATCTCGTTATCTTTTGTATCATGTCAAATCACAGATAACAAAATATATTTTCCATATACATATTCTCTTCTCGCTTAATTATGCATACCTTTTAAAATCTTGTTCTACTACGTATCCAATACGACCCAAACATTTTGCAACCTGTTGCCTTGCCTCCTGACTAGGACCAGAGTGTAAAAAATCCAACAGATTTTCACAGATACTCTCCAAATTTCGTCGTATATATCGTTGATTTTCAGGTGCGACGATACCTTCCTGTACCTGCTTGCAAAGCACCATAAGATGATCGTAATCATCCTCGCGACACAATCGCCGCAAAAGCTTGGAAATTCTCGAGTCCTCTGAAACGAGAGTGAAAAGCTTACTTTAAAGCGTGAAATTCCCCTCTTCACTCCCCCTCCCCCCGCCCCCAACATCCTCACGAAATAAACACAAATGTAAATATCATACATATACATATACTTGCGATACATATACTTACCATTTATTCTTTTATCATCGTAGTACTTGCCCTGCGCATTCTCATGATTTTTCAACGATTCTTGAAACTTGGGTCTAGATGTAGAGTGATAGCTAGACTCTGAATTTGATTCGCGATCATTAAGGGTCTTTTTAAAAGCCCTACCGCGTGTTGCACCTCTGACACGATCTGCAGAGCTGCCACCACGTGCCATTCGAAATTCATTTCTTGGAACACCACTGAGTCTGTGGTAAACGTTTTATCATTCGTCAATTATCATTCTTAATTTATCAAGACATTATTATGACAAGAATGTAATTAGTATAATAAGGAAAAAGATACCTTGGCTTAAATCTACCAAAGCCGTGATCTGAAGAGTAGTTGGAGTTTCGCTGACAGATGACCAGAGTGCTGCGTGGTACATTAAAGTCATTTACACTGTAACTACTTATCACACCACTATCTTCTTTTTCTATATCCCCTCCCTGATTTATAGACTCGTCTTGAGTCTCGGAGCACTTGGAACCACGTAGCCTCGTGCTAGTATTAGAGTTCCCACAGCTATTCATTACATTACTCTGCAAGTGGTCTGCATGACCCACACTTAATGGATGTATAACCTGTGGTTATCTGGAAAAGGTCATGCATTGTGCAATTATCAAGAAAACTATATCAAAATAAAAATTAAAAGAGCAATGCCAAAAGAATTGTCAAGTTTTATCCAATGTGCAATTCTTTCAAAAAATTTTTTTTATTACAATCATATATATTGTGTGTGTGTGTGTATTAAAGAAAATATAATGTATGTACGCTAAAATGTATACTTATGGTTTATATATAGTATAATACAAAATAAATAAATAAAATATATACATGTGCATCTTTTTGACTGAAAATCTTTCCTATCGTATATATCAATGCTTAAAATGTTGTTTTATGCATTAACAGGACAATTATGTAAACTGCAATGTTAAGTGATTCCAATATTCTTAACTGTATATGTATGTGCGTATAGTCTATTATCCAATGTTAATAAAAAATGTTAACACTATTTTATACGTTTCATAATTTTCCCTTTAGACGTTATTCCAGTCTTTATGAAAATTAAACAAATATTTTTCAAAGTAATGAAAATATAAAGATTGCAACATGGGAAGTAGCAAGTTTGTCGTATCATGAAATTCAACTTTTTTTTTCCTATAGTAGCGTAGCAATCTGCAAGTTACGCGTGTTCGATAGCCAACGAATCTATCGTTAAATTTTGTAAAATTCGTGAATTCCGTGAAAGCACGTGGAACACCGCTAGCTCGAGCCATGGCGAATTTAAAGGACATTAATCTCGTTCGTTCTCGAGTGCAGCGCGATATTAACACATCTTTCGTGCAAGCAGCATCTGTTGCTGATAATGTTACCCTTCTTCTCCTCGCTCTTGGAAACTCTTGGCAAAGCCAAGATTTAGGTTTAGGTTTACGAAAAGAATCACTTCTCACCGACAACTCGGGCAAATCTCGTGTAGATGAACGATCGGCCGTGCAGAATCCAAGTGAGGCTAGCAAAATAACTTCAAATAACTTGCCGCTTCGTATCGTCTCGCGAAGATACAAGTGCGAAAATGAAGATTTAGAGGTTATAAGAGGACACATTCAGTGTCGCCCGCCTTGGATTTTTATCCTTCTAGATCATACACCGTATGGCGCGTGTGGCGTGTGCACGCACTGCACGCCAGTCGCCATCATGAGTGTGAGTGTGGGTGTGGGTGAGTGTGTGCGTGTGGGTGTGGGTGTATGTGTGTGGCGCTTTGTGCAGGAGAGCCGTGATCACGTGATACGTTGGTGCCGCATAAGCGATTGGTTCTAACAGAAATGCGCGAAATTTCAAGATCAGATATGTATGTAGTATATTTACAATTACAAATATAAGATATATTGGCTGTATTCCGAAATTTAATGTAAGTATTGAAAATCTATAAATTTACGTTACGTATACTATAGCTTTTCAGTACTGGCGGTGAATTTCGGAACGCAGTCATTTTAAGCATAAAACAGAAAAACAAACAATCGCACCAGCTGTGATGTTACTGTTACAAATACGTGTCTCTTCGAACGCACCCAATATCGTCAGAGCCTACTACAACCACAATTTATGCAATTTATACGTATGCGTATATGTATACATACAATAGTGTCAGCAACGCATGTGCTTAAAAAAAAAAAAAGAAAAAAACTGATATCGTCTAACGTAGAGATCCTCTAATAGAAGATCTCTAGTCTAATGTATATGTATCTTTTTATTCATATGAAAAAAATTAAGGCCTTTGCAGGTCTTTGCTCGTAAGTTGGGTTTACGTCTCCCAGCCAAGTGGAATTTGACTTTTCTTTTGTTAATAAGTAATTGTTAAATCTGCATAAAAAATTAAACAGATTGAAGTAAAAACTAAACAATTGTCTATAGTTGAATTTGCGCGATAGATATTCTAGATTTATAATGCTAAATGTTAAAAATTTGACGTGTCTAACTTTATTATTAATTTACTATAAATTTTGTAACGTAGCAAATAAAGACTGTATTCTTTTGTTTATAGGTATTTAAGTATATTTCTATTCCTTTTGTACCAAGATACGCGTAGACTATGGAACAAAAGGAGGTAATATGTTTCCTATGATTGTATTTACTTTAAATACATATGACAGCAACAAGCAAAGGATAATAATTTGTTTTCCTCAATTTAGCATACGAATCCAGAATCATACGCTAGAATTACGCGACTACGCTTTGTATTCCAAATTACAGAACTGAGTTACAAACTTATTATAGAATTATATTAATGGTGCTCAGGTCGTCCTTTCTCGTTCTCTGGCTGCACCTCGGGGATATGCGGCCAAATTGACGGTTTATCAGGGTTTAGAGCAATTTCTGGATAGGCATCTCGGAAATCTTCCATAGTCATTTCGGAGAAGGGCAACAAACTCTTTACTCTATCGATTTCCTTGTTGGCAGTGAGGATGCGTTGATTCGACTCTTTCAAAAATTCCTCGATTTTAACAAGCTGTAATATATTCATGATTTAGAAATGATCTTAAATACAAAACGTAATATTCTATATACTGTAAATACTGTACCACTTGTTTTTCCTCAGCCTCAACTTCAGATGTATATTTATCCACTGGATATGGCACTTTGAAAGATTCGTATTCTTTTTGAAACTTGTCGACTAATCCAGGAATTGGGACGTTTTTCTTATAATAGGCCCAATTTATTTTTGCAGGAGCTTCTGGATTCATGTTCATTCTACGATTGAGAAAATATAAATAACTCTACATTTTGATTCACGACATTAACATAATATTGAGATCGTTATTATATTCCAAACATGTTGTAAGCATGAGTAAAACAATTTTGCGAGTATTTATAAAAGTCTAGAGAAATAATGTGAAACGAGATGACATTTCCAACGGATGACTCTTCAAACAGATGTAAAGAGCAGGTTAACGTGAAGTTATTTTATCAATGAAACAGAACCTATGTAGAGGCAGCTTTATTAATTATTCATGGTATAGCGAAAAAAATCTTTCGTTTAAAATAACATCTTCCGTGGTATTTATGTATTTAATTACAGACATAGGTAATTTTTAGAAAGAAAAGAGATGATATATTACATAATGCGCGAGATGAATTCTAAAGGAAAGGTGATATTCACTGACCGTCGCAAGTGCTGATCAGATTTAGCTTTGAAAGTGGCGAATGCCGTTTTTTCCGTTTCTGGAATTTTTTCGGCAAGCGCCGACCAATTGATCGCTTTGATCGCTCTGCGCGACATATTCTCTCCGTGCGTTTTACAACCGTCCACCGTCTATAATAACCCGTGACGATCCGTGATGATCCGTGATGATCCGTGATACCAGTGATACCACGTGATATGATACCACGTGATACGCGCGCGCGACACCCGACTGACCCGACACTCTCGCTTGTGCCCGCGCAGCTCCGACGTGTATTGGTGTATTCCGTTTCCCGAGCCCCGTTGTACCCCTGGGCCCTGATCCAGCCGCACCAGCCGAACGCTCGTCCGTTATCAACCGTGTATATATTGATATATTCTGCCCAATTCTGCCGTGTCCACTGCCTTCGTCCAGTCCAGTCTGTCGCGGTCTGTCGTAATCTTTCTGATTCTCTCGAAAGAGAGTTTCGGTAACTGTCGGTAACTGTCGGTAACTGTCGGCAACTGTCGGCAACTGTCGCCACTGTCGGTAACTCTGTGCACAAGTATGTACACAGTGATGCCAAAATAAAAATATATCGATTACACGTGACGAAATAAATTATTGCGACCTCTGCGATCGTACTCGATTCGATGTATCGAAAGAGAGAAACGATTTTATTCATTGGACATTGCACTTCTTTCATTTCGGTGCTCTTCTTTCTTGTGTCTCTACTTGGCTCTATTCGCTATTATTTGTCAGAATATGGGCCCATCTTTCTCAGTCTTTCTCATCGACTCCAATTAGCGCTTAAATTTAATCAACCGATTAAATTTAAGACTAGGCAACACTGCAAAACTTGAAATTGATCGTATTCTTTTATTTTCCTTGTCCATTTTCTGCAAATTGTATTTTCTTTATGTATAAAAATACTGTATAATATTAAAAATTAAGAAATTTTATTAGAATAATAAAAAAATTAAATTTGGAACGATCAATTTTAAGTTTTGCAATTGATTATTATTAAATTTAATCGGCCAATCGAGCATTAGCTCCCATGGGGCCGCGGAGGGGGGGGGCGGGAAACGCGCGGTGAAAGATCGCGGCTCTATATACTTATATATTACATAGCGTGGCATTGCAAAGAGCGCAAAAAAACGCTCATTGAGACGAGATTTTTTTTCCATGCGCCGATAGGCAGCAATGACGTGTAGTATGGCGTAGTGTAATTGTAACCATTTGTAACGTGTCAGTCATAAAAGTCGGCGTCGAATCACGGATGGCGGGGAGCATTGGGGAGCATTGCGCGTTGCATCTCGCTGCTCGCGCGCGCGGTTGGGATCGATAAAGTAGAATGGTCGGTCCTGAAGAGAAACGGATTAGGAGGGAGGGAGAGAAGTGTATATACGTGTATCGCATAGTGGGTGGAGTGGGCGACGGCGGCGGTGGAGGAGTTGGTGATATGGTGGAGGTACTGGTGGTAGTAGTGGTAACGGTAGTGGTAGTGGTAGCAGCGATGGTGGTGGTGGCAGGCGGCGGTGAGCATAAAGAGGATAGGATAATATCGGTGCGCGTCCTCCTCCCGTCCGGAGGTGTCCGTTCGCTGGTTCGCGGGGACCTCGTGTTATTCGAATTCGTATCGTATCGTAGCCTCACGTAGCCGACGTTTGTACGATGTAGTTATGCCGAAGAGGAGTACGCGGCATGTGAGAGAGTCGGGGAATACAAAAAGTACCCAGCAACAGCAGCAGCAGCGACGACAACAGCAGCAGCAGCAGTCGCTGTCGCCGCCGAAGCCGCAGCCGCAGCCGCAGCCGCAGTCGCAGTCGCAATCGCCGCCGCTACATCCGCCGCCACAGCCCGGTGCAGCGACGGCGACAACAGTTTCGGAAGTGGTGACAGCGAAGCAGCACTTTCGCAGCGTGCATATCGGTGTAACGAACAACAAGCGCTGGCAGTCGCTGAAGAAACGCCTAGGTCTAACGACGGACGAGGATGTCGCGGTATATTTGCTGGACCTCGCGGAGTCCGCTACCGCTGCCACTAGGTACGACGACGTTTTGATGGCGCGCGCGCGCGCGCGCGCGTGTGTGTGTGTGTGTGTGTGTGTGTGTGTGTGTGTGTGTGTGTGTGCGCGCGCGCGCGCGCGCGTAGTCACCGCTCCGCTGTCATCGTCGATGTCGACGAACGCGAGCGACGAGATGCACGCCGCATCGTACGTCGCTGTATCAGCATTTCGCCGTTCGCGTCTGTCGAGTGTCGACATCGCGCGCACGGGCCTGCACCCCAGTGCACCCGACGACAAAGCCTAGCTGTCACACGCGTTCGGTGTGTTTTTCCCCTACTCTCACCAGTCTCACCGAACGCGTTTCGTCGAATCGCCATCTTACGGGGGCGATGTACGCGCAGGGTTGGCGATTGGCGCGGAGTCGGCGCGCGGGAGACCCGTCTCACCAGTCTCACTCGTCACGCGTGAAATCGATCGATACCGCTGTTGCGGAAAGCGCACGTTTTCAAAATCTTAATCTAAAGTAAAGAGGCAATCGATTCATCTTTTTCACACAGGAAGAAATAGCTCTGATTAGAATTTCCAAATTTTATTTCCTTCATTTCAATTAATATTTTTACAGAATAACTTTTGAAAAATTAAAATGTTAATCGTGGATAAATCTTTACTTACTCGTTCAATTTTTTTATTTTTAATTTATTTGGTGCAAGTAATGAAATTGACATTTGACACGATCCTATGTAACTCTGAAAACATGTCTATGCAAATAAAAATGTAAAACGTATTTAAAAAAAAAAAAAAAATGCAGACTGATATTGATCTGAATCTTTTTATGCATACGTAGGCAACAGGATAAATGCAATGGGGCAGAGGACTGGAAGACAAATCGTAATCACAGCAGTCGAGACGAGGAAGCTGTCAAGACTGAAAGCTTGGATAAGGAAGATGAGGAGGAAGAAGAAGAGGTGGGTGAGAAACAGCAGCAGCAGCAGCAGCAGCAGCAGTTTATTCGCACAAGTTCGAGAAAACGAGAAGCTGCATCGGAGATACCTTCTCTCCGTACGACGAGCGAGAGCGTGTCGGAGGTGCTGGACGATACAATCAAGTTGCACATGCGACGTAGTTCAAGATCGAAGCATCACAAAAACAAGACGAAGCATCGCAAGGATAAGCGAAGGAAACGGCGACACTTGAAGAACGGAGCTGAAGATAACGGCTTCATTGGACTAGACGGATTCGAGGATGCCAACGAGACAGCACCGGATGCGCGGAACGATGCGACGGAGAGTAGAGATTTGAGTAATCGCGAGACGGTTGTAATCAGTGATTTAAATACTAAATTAAAATTAGACGTACAGAGCTTTGGAATCGATACGAAAGACGTTGAATCCTCTACGACCAAGACTGATCACGTAGATAGCATAAGATTTCGAAACGATGTAAATAGTACGAGTAGCGACACCAGATGTAAGGTGAAAGCGATCGATGTACCTGGCGATTCGACGAGGGATACCTTACAAGATAATAGAATTACCAAGCTGCATTATAACGATACGACTACAGCGTCGTCTCTTCCGAAGCATGCGTACAACACTGAGGATTTGAACAAGGACGTAGAATATTTGATGAATCCCGCACCCAATATCGACGACACGGTCGAAACATCCGCTGCGACGGACACGCCTGAGAAGGAAGAAAACGACGACGGCGACAACGACGACGACGACGACGGCGACAACGACGACGACGACGACGGCGACAACGACGACGACGACGACGACGAGGTTGCCAGATCCGTGCAGACGCGTTGCACGAACTTGCGTGAATCCAAAGTGGCGGAGGCCGATCACAAGCTGAAAAAGAGACGAAAGCGTCCGCGTCACGATGCGCAAATCGAGGAGAATTCTACCGCAAAGGTTCTCGCCGAAAATAACGCTCTAGACGAGACGACGGTGTTGAAACATCGACGAAAAAAACACAAGCACACGAACGAGCATAAAAGCAAAAAACATCACGACGTACGGAAGGCGCCGCAAGACGGCATCGTTAGGCGAGAGGAAACGCGAAACGCGTATCCGTCGTCGGAGGCCGAGTTGCTGCTATCTTCGACGTTAGAATCCGTCGGAAGGGGAGGCATCGAGGGCGCCGAGGACGGCGGTGACAGCGATGACGATGGTGATGGTGGTGATGGTGGTGTCGGTGGCGGTGGCCGCGGTGGCCGCGGTGGCCGCGGTGGCCGCCTCGGTGCTCCCGAGGACGTTGGCTTCGACGGTGGTACCGACGACGTCACGTCGGAGCCACAAAGACTCGCGATCAAGATCAAGCTCTGCCAGGAATGCAACAGCCGTCATTTGCAGGACGCGTGTCCTTTGACGACGTCGCAGTACGCGATAGCCGACGCAATCCTCTACGAGGATTGGTTGAGCAAGCACAAGGAGAACGCAGAGATAATGAAAGCCATTGCATCGGCGGATCCAATGTCGGAGGGTTATGGTAGATTAGCGTACGACGGATTCGAGTCTGATGATGAATCGCCAACGTCCAGCGAACAATGCAAGACCAAGCCGAAGGTGCAGAGGGAAGAGAAGCAGCTAGTGGTAGAGATGGATCGACCACTATACGCGAGAGATTCTCTCCCGGATTGTCTCGAATTGAAGATGACCAATACCGATCACGGTCTCGGCGTCTACGCTAACAATCCGATTCCGATGTACACCAAGTTTGGCCCTCTCGTCGGCATATCCGTTAGAGAAATGGACATTCCGGATGATTTTTCGATGCGCCACATTTGGGAGGTACCTATTGTCTATTAATACAAATGACATTTATTGGAATTTTTAAATGGAATTTGTAACCTTATTCATTGTTACGCGTTAACACGCGTAAAATCATTTTTACGTTTTTTCCGTGAATGAATTTTTATCTTTCATCCTTTTTTCTTTTTAGATAGATAATAATGGAAAGAGTACGTATGTCAGTACTACAGACCCGTTGAAAAGTAATTGGATTCGATACGTTAGACCAGCCGAGACGAAGGAGAAGAGAAGCATCGCGGTGATCGCCAAGCACAGCCAACTATATTTTCTTACAACTCAGAATATTGCGTCGGGGATGGAGCTCACTTATTGGGTAGAGTCGCAATCTTCCACGTGGACGAGAAAAAATAAAATCAATAAAACGAGTACGTGTGTGATTCGTGTCGTAGATTCAAGTTTTATTTATAACGGATAGTCTTATTTTCTAACCGAGTCTTTTCTTTCGTCACTTTCAGATTGTGGAGGATGCAATCTTATTTTCGCACACTCGATATATTACCGATTGCATTGCTGCATCTTTCACGACATGAATTACAGTTTAACGATAAGAAAATATCATTGCAAGGTATTTTGTTGTATATTTGACTATCACGTAATATTTAAATGGAAAATATTGATTGGCGTTTGACTCGAATGGATCGTCCCTTAGGTTTGCGGTGCCACGGTGCTCGGCAAGGATAATATCATGAAACACGCAGCGGAATTGCACGAAGGTCGCGGCGCGTATCAGTGTCAATATTGTAAAAAGTTTTTCTTAAGGTTAAATTACTTGGAAATGCATCGAACCTATGGATGCTCACAGAATCCGCATCGGGCGCGGCCATTGTGCGATTTCTGTGGCCGGAAATTTTGTCAACCGCAAAAACTTAAAGTACACATCAAGAGGATGCATAGCGGTAATAGTACGCGCTGAATCGATCGAGCGCACTTTTTCATCGCAATCTACATTTCCATCTTCGTTTTTACCATCTTATTATATTTACATGCAATATAATTTTCTGTAGATATGGCCGAGGTGCTGAGGGAATTTCAATGTAAATTATGCTTGAAACTCTTGGGTTCTCGCGCGGCTCTACAGCGGCATATGAAAGAGGTCCATCACAAAGACGTTATCGCCGCAGCTACGTGCGATCGATGCGGGAAAATGTTTCAAAACAAAAGCAATTTGAAGATACATATGCTGACGCATAGCGGGGTGAAGCCGTTTAGGTAAATTTCTCAACCTTTTTTTTTTTCCACCTTCATAATAGGTATACCATTTCCACACGTGGCTCTCTTTTCTTCTCTTTTCTTCTAGGTGTAAAGAAAACAGCTGTAAGGCAGCCTTCACCACAAAACAGTGTCTACAATTCCATTACAAGAAGGTGCACGGCCTTACGGAAGAAATGATGCCCAAGATCGAAAGATCCGTGGCGTACACCTTTGACGCGTACAGCGGAGGCCTCGTTGAGGATGTGCCTTGTGGAAGGATTATTCATTCCAGCAGAAGAAACTCACAGGTTTATTACAGAATTATCACTGATTATGTACCATAATCGTATAATCGTTTGTAACATTTAGTAAAATTTCTCTTTTCGTTTGTGTTCTCTCGTATAGCAGGACAATAGCAACAGTTTGCCGTCTCTGGATGACTGCAGCTCGGAGAGTAGCTTGAAAGTCGAAGCATCGACACCAGTATCGGTGCCAGTACCAACACCGACACCGACGCCGACATCGACATCGACATCGACATCGGTACCGCTACCGATATCGACGGCGGTCTCGTCGTCCGCGGAGTCAACCACGGCATCGCCATCGGCACCAATATCGATTTCGATATCGGTATCGGTATTGGCATCGGCACCGACAGCAGCAGCGGCAGCGATGGCAAATTCCGCCCACAACGTCATCGTAGATTCGTTACAGCAGAGCGAGGCAAATTCTACGGTCAAGTACAAGACGGAGCAGCAAGAATTGCCTCAAATACCGACTCCATCCTTGTCCAGTGGACTCGACGCGACAACGATGGAAAATGGCCAAACGGAAGTCGATCTGTACGACGCGTCGAGAACGCTGAGCAAGGGTAGCAAAAAGTGGCTGTCCGAATTTAATCCACCGCCTACGTCCGACATCGCTGTTCATTTACCGGTAGTCTCGACAGTCTCGGCACAGTCTTCCGATATTTATGATTTTGAAGATGGCAGAAAGGATGGTGGTAGCGAGAAAGCGATCTCGCGCACCAACGCGACGGCATCGAATTTGATAGAGAGCAACAAGTTGCGATTGAACGTATACCGAAGTAGGACGGAGAGCGCGAACGCGAGTTTGCTGGTCGAGGCGGCTCTGGATGCCGCCGAGAGAGACATAGGAACGGTGTCCAGCCCGATCTTGGAGGACAACGATCGCGAGAGCAATCTCTACTCCATCTCGAGCCAACTGCAGTCACCTATACCGCATTCACGATCACCGAATCATCTAGACTCGTATATCGTACAGCAAGAAGAGGAACTGATCTCGCCCGCGCCGACTCCAGACGATCGACACACACCTCCCAATCACCTACACGTGGATTATCATTTGCATCGACCGGTCGATTATATCAACACCTCGCGAACGCACAATATCGAACAGTATCTGCATCACGAGGAATTGCCGCGCGTCTCTTCGCCGAATTACATACACATGCAGCAAGAAGACCTAGTGTCGCCGTCCGCCACGCCGAATCACCGTTACCAGGAGGCAGTGCATCATCATCAGGTACCAACGGATAATTTGTCGAGCGACGAGGGCGACTCGGTGGCACAGAATCTTAGCCTATCCGTGAAAGAGAAGGCGTTGCAGCTAGACTTGTCGACGTCCTACAAATACGATACCCTAGAACAGGATTTCACCCGAGAGAGATCCAACTTTGAGCCATTGGTACTCAATAGTGGTGAACTTCAGGGTTTAGACATGTCAGCACGGGGTTTTCATCACAGTTTCGGCGCCCAGATGCAAAACACTCGCTATCATCATCACCATCTTTACGATATTGGCGAACGACAAAGCGTGGATCTCAGCAGAACGGGCAGTTATTCCATGTCGCCACCCCCGCCACCGCCGCCCTATCCGCACAACGAGGTTGTACGAGTGGTCAGCTTGGATCTCACTCCTGGCGGCAGACACAGTGTCGATCTGAGTCTTTCTAGATCGCATCATCTGCATGGATCGGGCACTCGTGTCATCACCAGCCCACAATCCGTCGGCTCGGCTACGGCGCACGTGACCGTACCCGATGCTGCCGAAAGTCGAATGCTGTCGCCGCCTCCACCTCCCTTATCTGGATATAATCCCAGTTATCCCGTGAGTCCGGCCCCGTATCATCCTCCGAGATCCGGATATCACCATTATCCCGGCTATTATTGATCGTCATTGACAAATGTTGTCGTTTCGACAGTCAACGTTTTCTCGGCAATTTTTATTTCGAAAGTCTTCGTCGTTACTTCAGGGTCCCTTTCTCATTATTTTTATCATTCTCTAAACAAGTTTTTTGTTTTGAGGTTGTTAATTATTTAAATGTGCATTGCTTTATATTGCGACATGCTCGCATCGCAGGCGGGAACTGCCATTTTCGTACGTTGTAACGAATAGCGCAGCATTATGCTTTATTCTCGTGGTCAATTTAATGTAATTGACCGACTTAAGTCGGTAATAAGGTAAATTTTGACACGTACGATTAAAAAAGTTGGTAAAAACACAGCAAAACTTTTCGACTTGAAGAGACAATGAAGAAATCAATATCGTATGACAGATGGTTGTAACACTGTCATTAAACGTGATAAATGCACAAAAGTGTACACGGTACATTCACGACGTTCAGAACAGATGTTATTTTTTTAAACAAAATCAAGTAGGACAAGATTTCACGTAGAAAATCTATTCCAAAATAATCGAGGATATCGCGATGAAGGGATGTTTATTTATTTATTGAATATTATGATAGCCGTTAAATTATTTATTATTTACTTTGATAAGCTGTATATGCAGTCGTACATGATGCGTGAAGCATGATATCATTTATGGAAATGAGCGTTGGAGAGAGAGAGAGAGAGAGAGAGAGAGAGAGAGAGACGCGTGCGTGCGTGCGTGCGTGCGTGCGTGCGTGCGTGCGTGCGTGAGTCAGTGAGTGAGTGAGTGAGTGAGAGAGAAAGAGAGAGAGAGAGAGGAGGTAAAAAGCAGAATTACGTCGTGATCCAGTGCCACGTTCGTGATAATTAAAATTATTAAGAAGTTATTATGTACCTCTTAGCTTATATTTTTCTATTTTGGACCTATATGTTACCAAGAAATACTCCATTTAACGTGGCGTTGGTGATAACAGTGGCATCTCAGAGCAGCATAATCCTTGCAAAAATTGTGTTATTAGAAATTTAGAAATTAAATTTTGTCTCGCAAAAGAGAAATAGAAAAGGATTTGAAAAATGTTTGTGCAATGTGGCAATATAATTTGAACAAACCATGTAAATTGTATTTAAACACATTCTTTCAATTGCAAATCGTTTATAAAGTATAATTGCCAACCTACATGTTACTTGGGATGCTCCAATATGTATTTATGAAATTATCAAAATGCCTAATGCGGTAACTATAAGTATTTCTGTATGGTGATAACTGATTGTAACGTTTGTTTCTATTCTAGTCATTATATAATCGCGAATTAGCGAAGGCGACTTTAGCCAAGTTATTAAGTTATATTTCAGCAATTGCAGATGGTTCAAATACATGAATTTTATTGTAAATGCAAATTCATATTTATATGAATTTTATTAAAAATTTTACGTTCTCTCGCCGCGATTAATCTAGCGAGGAAGATTAATGCTATTAACGTATTCCACTATCAAAATAAAACGCAACGTTACGAATTCTATTTTACAAAGCTCGACTCAATAATACGATTGGTATTACGTTTCATTAAACTTTAGGCTTTAGTTATTTAAAAAGCATGCATGCGAATGCGTTTGTCAAAAAAAGGAGAAAATTCCATGTGCGTGCGTGTGCGCGTGGCTATATACACACACGAAATGCATGCGCATTTATAAAAGCGTGTTTCACGCAATATGCGCATTCTAAGCCTGCGTAAAAACACGTTAATTTTTGTGTCGCTTCCAGATTTTTGGATTTAATCTCTCTAGCCATTTATCGAAACCAAAGATCTAAAAATATTGCAACTCTTGTGCCAAATCGAAAGGCGCTCATTGTTATATATTATATTGTATACACGCAACTTTTAGCAGAATATAGCGATTAAAAGAGGGGGCGGGGAGGGCGAAGAAGGGGCAACGTGCATAATGTTAACTCTGCCACTTTTGCCATACTTTTCGTTGGTTTTTTAACTACACTTCACTCATCCGTGCGCGGAAAGTTTTACGATTATTCTAACGAAAATCTTTGTTAATCTTTTTTTATGTAGGTTTTTTTCACGATGCTTCTGCCATTAAGAATAGTTACCATTTTATCTTATCTTTGATCGCGTCAATTTTTATATTTAAATGTATTTACGCTTGCGTTTTCATTTTTCTTCATCATAGTTTGTACATTGTGTATAATGTAAGGATAACAAACGAGATACATTTATTAAATTAAGATATAAACATAAAAAAAAAAATATATATATATATATATATATATATGCATATATTTACATATTGCGTGTACATGACAAAAAGAAAATTCAAAAGAAATGTTTGCGAGTACAAAATGTGGCACAGACTATATTTGTATCGGGTTTATCGACATTAATATTGTAAGTTATATATATATATATATATATATATATATATATATATATATATATATATATGTATGTATATATATACACACACACACATTATATATAATAGAACATGGCAATGAAGCATAGAGACATATTTTCTTTTATCCAAAGTTGTTTTATCCTTTTTACAGAATCCTGCACAGGACGAAAAAATGTTTAGGAAAAGCAATCGAAAAAATTATTAATCGTTTGCGAGACTCGATGAAAAATTATTTCAGAATTAGGATTCGCCTAGAGAAAATAGGAAATGAATGAATAAAAAATCGCGTCGTACATCAGCGTACTATATATTTACAATGTAAAGAAGAAACGTATGGAAAAAAAAACACATGTATTTCAATAACGTAGCAGTTTCCAATTAAAATTTGCCAGATCCAGTGGAGATATATATATATATATATTAGTTTTCAGCGTTTTCCAGCGATAATAGGGGCGGAATAGGCGGCCGGCAAAGCGTGATAAGCGGAGTAAGGTGCCAATGGTGCAGCCGCTACGTATGGGGCGGCTATGGCGTGATTGATGGCATGTGCGTTATAACTCGTAGCGTAAGTTCCCACTGTCAGGGCCGCGGGCACCGCCGCCGGAATCGCTGGAATCGTTGAAATCGCTGGTATCACTCCGCCGCCGGAGCAAACGGCCACGAGAGCACCAACGAGAACCACCTTCAAACAAGATTGAAACAAATCACTTTCAGATATTTCAGTTATACATATATACATATAATAGAATTCCTTCTATTGTTTCATTAATTTCATATTGCGTTAAAATACAATTTTGAAATATAATTTCAAAGTTACTTAATAAAACTTGTGTACTTGGAACATTATACATATAAGGTAGTAGAAAAGAGAGAGGGAAAATATATATTTAATTAGAAAAAAGTGTCTATTTGAGTAAAAAAAAAAAAAAAAAATCTTACGTTTGATATTGTGTGGGAAGAAGGATATATTCGGGTATATTCGCGCGAATTATCACGAATTACGCGTATTAATTGAAAGATAAATTTTTCTTTGATTCATTGTTAAAAAATATTATGTAAGAATTGATCGCGTATTAAATTATTTGTGAAAACTTACCAAGATTTTGGTCATCATTTTAGCTGCGGTTCGTAAGTGATTGTCTCGCTGCGAAAACTGAGACACTTGGCTATTCTCGGTTGCTTCGGTGTCTTTTATACATCGCGCCTTCTCTTACGAAAACAAAGAGTGTCTCCCACCGTGACCACTATTTGTTATACAACTGAACAACTCGCACGGGAGTACATCCGGAATAATTTCATCGATCGTTGCGCGCCATTTCTAGATCGTGCCGCATATCTTAATCATTATACTCGAGTCTTAGGCTTCATAATATAGATTATAGATTTTGTCTTATTGCGAGTGAATTATGATTCTCTCTTCTTATATGCAAATAATAATAATAATAATAATAATAATAATAATAATAATAATTGTGTATTATTGCGGTTGCACATCGTATAACCAATGCGAAAAATCGATAATTAATTATTCTGCTCGGATAGACGAGCCGAGGCACGTATAAATTGCGATAACGCAAGTCTAATCCATCTGTCGTAACTGTGCTGTTGCCGTCATCAAGCACTTTCCTTGTGCAAAAACTCGAATTTAAATCTCTCTCTTTGCAAAATTGTTACATTGAGTGATTGAGCGAAAATGCAAAAATGCAAATGATACTTGAATATATCGGTTTTGCTTTTTTTTTTTGTTTTTTTACAAGAATACTATCTCGTATTTTTGTTTCCTTCAAAGATGTAACATTTGTTTGCCTATGAAAATTTCTCACACGTGTGATTTCCTCTGATTTAAAATGAATATATTTCATTGTTCAAGAGAGCTAGTCATATACATACATGTGTAACCACGTCCTCGCATATTGCAACAACGGATCGGCACGTTTCTTTTATCAAAGGGATAGAAGACCGGCGTCGGCCCGGTCGTCTCGGATCAACGATCGCCTCGTGCCCTCGAACGGATGCTTCATGTAAAGGTTCAGGATCGCGCCAGGATTTGTTTTTGCCGTATCGTCGTTGCTCCGCATGACGCGCGATCAGAAGCAGGATACACCTTCCTCCAAGGTTGCGAGATTGCGATGTGGTTGGGCGAGATTCGAGATTCGAGATTCTCGTTTCCAACTATTGCCGCCATTCACTCGCTCGGGTAATCAGGCTGAAGGTTTTCGATTGCACGCATCGATCTCTTTCTTGTCCCGTTCGTGCCTTTTTTTAGCCCCGACGCCTGTTGAACAAACTCTAAAATACACTCGAGATGATTCCGAGGTGGTTAGGTTCCTCTCTCTCTTTCTCATCCAACAACAATATCTCTTCACCGCGCGATATCTCTTCCGATCGCCTCGATGACACGCCACATCATTTTTAATGGAATGTCGCGACGCAATCCGAGTTTCGCCGCATTTCGGTTCGCGCGCCCCTGCCCGCGATTATCCACGAGTGTTCTTGAGTGTTCTTTCCACCGACGACGCACACTTTCGTCGGGTAGGTGGACGTGACGACACTCGCTAAAGACTCGCTGAAGAAGCTACGTTACGTAAATCGTCAGATATCTAGATTATCGGTGTGCGTATGTGTGACCCAGAATGTCACGCTAAAATCGCGACCAGATTTGCGATGACTACCTGACTTGGGCAATTCCACGAATCGGAAATATTCCGAGTATATTATACTTGATCCACTCCATGATGGAATTAACTTATATTCATTACGTATTAATCTAACGTACTTGTAGATTAATCGAATTAATGCATTTTTGTCAAACTAATGCAAAAGATACATATACACAATACATATATCGTCAAAGAGACGTCAAAATTGGTGTGCGTTGTGTGACAAAGATCTGAAATTACACTTACACGAGAGATAGTTAGCCAAGAGGGCTGAATCCTACAAGTCGCTTGTCTTCGTATCCGAGATATCCGCTCAATTGGAATTATGTAAACGAGAATGGCGTTACGTAATCAACCCTGCCTAGGTACGTGGTCGTCGGAATACAATCGAGTACGTAGGCAAGGTTGCGCGACAGGGAAAATGATTACGTGGAACGCGTCCAGATCGGCTTACGGTTGATGGCTAACAATTAGCGAACAGCTCTATTCGTACACGTTGGATCAAATTAGTAGTCGTCGAGCGTACAGTCCCACGAGATCCTTGAATTCGTACGTGTACGTGTTCTCTCTTTCATCGATCCGCGCGAGTAAATTCTTGCGTTAGATGACGTCGAATAAACGGGGCCGTCTTTGGACCGTTAGCGCAATTCTCAATACGCTTCTCAAAGAGAGAAATTCAATCCCCAACGTTTCAACCCCCAACGCGTGTCTCTCCTTCTTTCTTTCTTTCTTTCTTTCTTTGTCACGCATTACCTCTACGATACAAATACAAACAAAGTGATATCGAGAGACGATACATATTTTACAACTATCTCTCATTCGCGGATGTGTGTTCGCGGAGCTGTGTCAGAAAGCTGAGAAGAGATGACAGGTAGAAAAGATGGCGATAAACTCGCTGGGATAAATTTTTTTTAGAAAAATAACTTGGAAAAACGAATATAACGGTGAGATTGCTTCGCTAGCTATTAATCGAAGGTTGTTAAATCGTTATGTCGAATCAGTGACGAAAACATTGGCATCGAAAGGAAAGCCACTTGACGATGCTCGTCGTGCTCGCACATTCGTCGACAGAGAGCGAGAGTAGAATTAAGAGAGAAAGAATTAAGAAGAGAAAGAGGCGCGGTTCACGAGTCGGTGCTCGTTAACCAGGAGGTAGAGGTACCGATGGCCTTGACAAAGTGTCAGTTGGGGGTCGAACAGAAGCGCTATAAAGGCTTTTGCTTTTTCATTCGGGAAGCAGAACCCTTTCCTTTCTCGCTTCGAGTAGTACAGTAGTCTCGACGTTAAACCGTTCAACATGTTGAAGCTGGTAAGTTTCTAAACTTGTCTAGTTTAGAAAAAAATTTCAACTATCTTTGCTCGATCTAATTCTCGATATAATTCTCGATGTCACTCTTGTTCAGTTTTAGTTAGTATTATTCCTTCTTAATTACGTTCAATTATTATCGTTTTACATTCTTGACAAAAAGCTACAAGACGTATGTACGTACGTGTAAAATTTGCTAAAAGCGCTGTTGTTTTCAAATTCTTTCAAATACTATTCCAACGTCACAGAAATATTTTTTCCAGTAAATTGTAAAAAAAAAAAAAAAATATATATATATATATATATGTATGTAGACACATGCATAATAACAGTATCCTTACACCGCGAGTTACCGCTGTTTAGCTTGTTCAAGTGAACGTTGCATCAACGATTTCTTTTCTCTCCTATCATCACTTATCGCTACATTGTCGCGTTCGTACATACATCGTACTCGCCGCAACAACAAACATGTGATTCGATTGATTTTTCTAGTGCGTTCTCTCCGTTCTCCTGTCTATCGTTTACGCTGCAGCTGCTCCTGCACCAGGAGCGATTCTGGCAGCACCCGCGGCCGCAGCGATCGCGGCAGTGCCAGCGCCAATCGTGACGGCCAGCAGCAGCCAAGTGATCGCCAGGAATTATAACACGCTTGCCGCGGCTCCACTCGCAGCAGCTCCGATCGCCTACGCCGCAACGCCCTTGGCAGCTTACAGCACTCATGCCGTTGCACCTGTTGCCTACTCCGCTGCCTATTCCGCACCTATTTTATTGTAATTTTTCTTGCAAACTGACAACAATCGACAATCGACTCCATTTGGATTTCTACGGCAAAATTGATCGACTGACGAGGCGTCATTTCCATTAAATCCATTATTGGATTGAAATTTTATCTCGTAACATGTCAAATTTTTATAATATCGATTTATTTCAATAAATCCTATTTTTCTTTCCGAATTTTCATCGTATGTTTTTTTTTACTCACCATTTATTTATACCTTTGATTTACGATTTACACCTTTCTAGAAAAATTTTTCCTTTTTTTTTTCATCTTTCCTCATTACAATTAGGAAAAGCCTATTTAATCTTATTTAATCATAGTCACATGATATTTTATAACATAATATTTTATCGTATCTTAAAATTTATTATTTATTATCATATAATATTTATACAAGCATTATTTAATATTTTCTCTAGTATACATACACAAAAATGTATCTTATCTTAAGAAATTCTCCTTTTCTTCCTTTTAAAATCTTTTTCATTCAATGTATACAGTGAAGGAAAGCGAGCGCATTCGAATAAAGGTGATACGAGTTTAATTCGCTTAATACAGGAGAGTGCCTCAGGCAGTTTATGTCACGGCATAATCAAAGAAATAAAAGCAAGTGAGAGAGAGAGAGAGACTCGTTCGCCCATCGAGATCGACAACGTCGCGTGGCCTCTGCTAGTATAATTTTCTCGATACGGTCTCGGTCCTGTTTCGGTTCCCAGTCTCCCTCTTTCGCTCTTTCTCGTTTAGTCAACCGGATCTCATCAGAGCCAATGGAGAGAACTTCAAGGCGACGCTCGCATATTTTTTCTCAAGTTCAAGTTCGTCGAGTTTGTCCGCGCACGGAACGCTGCACCGCGCCGCGTCGCACCGCCTTAATCGGCGCCGCACGCTCGTCCGCACGAAATTATACAGATCGATCGATCTTTCTCTCTCGAGATGTGATCAACAACACTGCACTACTTTTGGTTATTTCGATTAAATCTTTACTAAAGAAGGCACGTCGAAAATACAAAGAAATAAATACCATTTTTCTCATTACGCGATCACTACCTTTAATTGGCATACCTTCGTAAAGTATTTTCATTTATTTAAATGTAATTCGTGTCGTTTTATATACATATGTCAATTAACAGTGTTCGATGTAACAACGCCGATGATTTGTACTTTGAGATAAATCAACTCAGATAATGAAAAAGCTTCGTCCTTAAAAATGAGGGCCTAGAAAGATCGTTTTACAATTTTTTTTTCCCCCATAAAGTTCAAATATCGACTTGAGCAAAAATTGAGTGAGTGTTCAACAGTAAAATTAAAGGATCATTTATATTTACTCTTCAAAGGAGAGTGTAACATCGATAAAAATGATAAATCGTAATAAAATTTTTCCGACCTTTACAGCTTTTACAAGTATTTTACAGCTTATTTAAAGTTTCTACATATTTTTTATCGGGATATAAAAAATTGTGAATCTGTGTAGCCCTTCGTAAACAATCGGTAAGTTTAATGAATTATCAATCTCGAAAATAGAGATTTCAAGCTTTAAAATGCTTTATTGAACATTTAAATAGTTTCTTTTAAAAACTTAATAACGTCACACATGAGTTGACGTGATTGTCATGACCAAAGTAAGGACCACCTTTTGCATCTCTAAAATCTCTCAGGGGATGTTGAGCCCCTGAGTTTTGAGAAAAAATATATTACGTCCATCGAGAAAAGAAGCGAAAGATGTGATTGACTCTCAATCAATTTCAAATTCATAGATAAATATTGGAAAAACGGCGCGATTTACCGCACGCAAAAGCAAGCGAGACTGCTTCTCTGAAGCGATCAAATCGGCACGTAGCTGCGTAGGTGCGAGTATACGTCGAATGCTCTCACTTGACCTCTAATCGAGTCGCAAAATCATTTTTAAGGTCCCTTCCGAGGTACCTGTAATAATGGATATGCTAAAAATTACGGTAAGAGTAAAGTGATAAGTTTAGCAAATCATCGAAATATAGATCGTAACGTACGATAATATCTAAAGAATTTTTCAGTTGACGAATAACATCATCATGACGAGTTACTCATAGCGTTACTTGAGTAATATTTTTCAAATGTCGACATTTACAATATGTAGACAAGTTTGTTAGTACAATACAATTGGTATAAATGTTTCAATAAGCTTACTGGTGAGAGAGAATGTGCAGTGTACGATAAAATTACCAATATAATTTATTAGTAAAATTGATATTATCCGATAATGAAAAATAATACGACTTGAATTTTTTGAGACGTACGTATAATGGGTTTTTCTTTTATTTTTATCGAGAGAAGAGATAGCGAGATCTCGTAGCGTATATACTCCCGTTGGTATCCGAGACAGAAAAGGAGAGCAGTCTGACCGTCACGAGTGATCGACCTTGAAGAATCATCACGCTCTCGCCCCTACGCCTCATCGCGTCGTACATTAACGTACGATCGCGCAACAAAGCTCCATTGGTTGGCGGGGCAAGAGAGGAAAGAGGCGACTAAAAGAAGAAACGGAAAAAGAAGAATTGGCGGTAGGCCTAGCGAACGTTCGTTCTCCACCTGAGACAAGGCGACGACGCCCTCTTCGAAGGTGTACTACGTGCGCTAAGAAAACGCAAAAGAGTGATGGCTGGCGAAGGGAGGTGGAGGTAAGGAGACTCGGTCGAGAGATTCCTTGCTCCTATATAAGACGTGGTACGTCGTATTTTCGAGTATTATCGTACTGACTGCAAGCCAGACACTTATACACGAGCTCCAACATGTTCAAACTGGTGAGTTGCTCTCTCTCTCTCTATACACGAGCTCCAACATGTTCAAACTGGTGAGTTGCTCTCTCTCTCTCTATTGATCTCTGTTCAGTGAGATTTATCCGTTTATTATATTTTTCTCTCGTTCTCCATCGAGATCGATCGATGCCAACGGGGCACAATCGAGGGACAATATCATTAGTACAATATCACGGTATTATACCTGTACGTATATTCTAATAGCCTCTTGATTTTACAATCAGATAAATGAATACACGGACAAATAATATATATATATGTATACATTTAGTTTTGAAATTGTCTCACACTACTAATATCGATTTGTATTTGTCATCGCGTATCTATTATTTGCCGTCTACCTGTTGAATCGAAAAACGCGAATCTCTTCACTAGGTTTACACAAATTTAGAAGCATGTTTTCCACTTCAACGCGAACCATTTTCATGAAATTATTGTAGATTCATTTTCGTCGCCGAGAAAGACGTGCATCGCGAAAGAATTCTCCAGCAAGTATATATTATATATTCTTGAAGAATCACACCACACCACACCACACCACACCACACCATACCACACAATACGCGCCATATTCCTCGTTATAATAAATGTCCAGTAGATATTTTGGCGAGATAAGATTTCTTAAAAGTTGAATAAAAGAGTGAAAGATATTTCTTACTTTCACCCAGGTGCCTCTACTTTGTGTGTGTAATTGTCTCAAACAAACTTTATACATTAACCATACTGCGCGAAAGAACTTGGTCCTTTTGCTATTAGCAATAAGGTAATTTAGGGTGTATCGTGTAATGAACCATGTTAAATATGATTGTTACAGTTGTGCTTATTCGCCTTTTTGGCATTCGCTGCGGCTGCGCCCGCACCCGCACCCGCACCCGCACCAGCACCCGGCGCGATCATCGGCGCCCCGCTTGTGACATCCTACAGCGCACCTATCGTTTCCGCGCCGTTAGCTTACAGCGCGTACAGCCTACCAACTTATAGCGCATATTCGGCATATCCGGCCTTACCGTACGCGTACAAGAGTTATGCAGCCTACGTGGCCTAATCGTCTAGACACCCCGGAGGGAGGACCAGGCATTGGAAATTAAGGACACTTGACAAATTAATCGATCAACGCCCACAAAATCTTTTCCAAAATAAATCGACCACGGCGGATTTATCTCTCCGCGGTTCGTTCTCTTCATCCCCTTCTCATTCGTTAGAATAACTTTGCACTTACATTCCATTAGAATCAATAAAACCGCTTAAAAGCAATTGCACAAATTGTATTGTTTCTTATTCCATCACATCCCATGCACCTCTACCATTACTTACTATACGAGAGAGAGAGAGAGAGAGAGAGAGAGAGAGAGAGAGAGAGAGAGATTACTTTACGTCCAGGACCAATTATAAATCTACATCTTGACTCGTTACATTTATATAAAAGTACCTTTGAATTTATACAAGTATGTACGCCATTTGAAAAATACTGAGATTCAAACAATAGTTACAACGAGACCAAGGAATATCTTTCTTTCGTCAATTCCGAATACAATAAGATACATTATATGTACAATCCGAGATGTGACGCGCGCAAAATATTAGAAAGTTAGAGACGAGATCTACCCTTCCGTTCGATCGAACGGGAATTACAGAGCTTGCAAAGTATGTGGATTGACGCAATGCTGTTAAATATAACATGTCATACGTGTACACAATGCATACGTATCTCGAAAGAATCATCAATGACGTGCAAACGAACGCGTTCACGTCACGTTACGAATACTTCAAATGTCTTACTCGTATTTTATTTAAGAGAAATTCTTCGAGATGGAGTTGGACAGATTCGAATAAATCCGTCCCAAATATTCCTTGCATAAAATGACATAAATGTGCAATGATGAATCAGACTAAAAACTTGATTCAATATTAAAAAAAAAAATAATTAAAATGTAGACACATAAAGAAATGGCAATTAAAAACATTATTTTCTTTGTAAAAATTATTTTAAATATCATCTTACCGCTTGTAAAATTATGCGATTTGTATACATTACAACATTTTTGATTTTACACGTTTACATGTAATATTACTTACAGATATATGTACATATATTATATTTAATCGTCTAAGTTCAAGAACGGCATACTTATATTTAAATTGAGATTTAGATCTCCCGTTTACATATTTAGAGCATTATATGATGCTAGAAGAATTAGAATTTTGTTATATTAAGAGAACACAGTAAATTCTGTATATTTGTAATTTTGTGTGTCAAAAAGCATATCAAAAGGATATCAAATTTTATACGAATCGCATTTTTACTCTTAGTTGAAATCGGTCTTTTTTTTTAGATGTTGATATACACTACAATTGGGTCTTTTTTCTGTGTACATACATATCCTACATACACCGTGAAGAGGTTAAATAACATTGTAACTCTTTAATTGTTGTAGACAAAGTCACCCCTGGCGGAATATAGTCTTGTCCTTACTCGCGTTAGTGGTAATCTGTTACAAAAAGGCTGTTACGTGTCACGTTATTATGTTATAAATCTGATTACATAAGGATCAGAGACATAGGAGTAGCCTACACAACTCGAATAATCACTTCATTCATGTTGTCCAATGAACATTCTTCAAGACTAACTGGCATGTGCAGCGTATAATATTAACTAGAGATGGCTCGCGAAAAATGTGCGCTTTAGATCCGTGGTGCAAGACAAATTCTCATTTTTCTCTAGCATGGCAAAATTAAAAAAGAAACGCTTCAATTTGAAAAGAAAAGAGAGAGCAGAATACGATTATATAACCCGCATTCAAGTTGAAATTGTATGAAAGTAAAATTATGTACGTGTAACAAGATATTATAATTCAATATATAATAAGACACTCTGATCGCGCCATACAAATACGTATGTGTGATATATTTGATGTAGATGTTGTGTCGAATGTAATAAATAAAAATTGATAAATTTCGATTGATTATTTTTCTTATAACATAATACTAAAATCCATGTCACATGCATCAGCAGGGAGACATGCTAAGTTTTATGTAACAAAGCAGAGTATTTTAAAAACTGGTTTTATAATAAAGCACGATTAGATTGTCCAATCAACGGTAAAGCGAATTACTTTGTTACTGCGACTTGGCAACCAGAGAGAGAGAGAGAGAGAGAGAGAGAGAGAGAGAGAGAGAGAGAGGCGGAAGAACAATTTCATGACGAAATCTATTAATAAGAGCTCATATGCATAACAATTTTATGTCATAATATTACGCAATACTACATCAACTTGTATTAATTATTTTAAAACAAGATATGTAATCCCTACACACGTATGTTTGCAATTCTTCTCATTTATATAATTACATAAAATATACAAAGTGGATTTTAATATATTTGCGTTTCGTTACGTGTTGTTATCTTAATTAATTCAAAGCATATTACGCATAATTGTATGGATAACACATACTATTCTTGGAACATAAACACCCTTTATATAATTTCATGTCATCGTTATTGAGAGCTCTCGACTCAAGATTTAAGGCATAACATTACGTATCTTACGTACGTAACATTATTATACTATTACATTAATACAGCGTTATTAATAACAACGTTAGTAACAACCAAATCTGGCTATTTGTCATTCGTGAAATGTATTTTATGTACACATATCGATAGAATAATTTGCTAATTTTCAAATTATCGAAAATTGGTGTGTCGTATGTGTGCGTGTGCATGTGTGTGTGTGTGTGTGTGTGTGTGTGTGTGTGTGTGTGTGTGTTTTGATTATATTTTTGTCATAAAATATTATACATCTCCTTTTTGCTGTTCTAATATTGTATTATTAGCTGATAATAATGAACAAATTAACGTTCTTTATCGCGTTATTAATTCACGTAAAAGTATAATAATGGCAGCAAAAGCAGGTTCAAGTGTCAATTTGTAATTTAAATATATATATATATGTATACACACACACACACACACACACACACACACACACACACACACACACACACACACACACAATATCCCACACGTTTCTGTCTATGTAAATGAAATTTATTCATTGAATATAAGCCAGTTGATTAAACGCAATGTAAATATCTGATGAGCAATTCTTGGTTAATATTATTATACATCTTGAGTATTGCAGCTACACTTTCACCAAAATATTCGTTTATTCCACTTTTGTGTATAATTATAGTCATTTTGTGATATACATATATAAATATAGATTAGAATATAGTTTAAAAGAAAAGTTTAAAACTTTTTATTGTTTTATATTTAACTATCACACAGTATGTCATGCACATATAATTATCGAAATTTTTTTACGACCGATTGCTGCCAACCTTTGGTTGGCAAAAAAGGGAGGAAGTACGCGTTTCACCGAAACCTATCAACTCTCTATAAACTTCTTATTCACCAAGCTTAGTTTAAAGCGTATAATTATCATTAATTGTTCTAATAAAAAAAAATAGATAAATGATATAATTCGTCTACATGTCCTCTCATTGGTTATCAATCAAGTTAGGTAGCGCAAATCGATTAACCAATAATGTGCGTTGTAAGAGTCCGCGTGGAAAATTGTGTTTTAGTGATTTACAATTGTAAGACATGTCGAAATGACAAACAATAGACCAATTTTAATGAAATTAGGCTTACTCGACGCGTTTTTGCATGAAATGAATAAATTTGACAGAAAATAGTGTCGGACTGCCCCGCAAACCGAGATATCAATCGTTAAAGTTAGCGATTGTACAGTTTGGAAAATCAGTCATCTCGGCGTAATGTAACGAACTGAGCATGCGCTGTGATAGAAGTGTGCGCAAAATTTGAAATGTTTTATTATTAATAATTATATTATTATATAAAGTATTTTGTGTTTAAGTTTATAAAATATTAATTTTATATAATTTAACAATTTATAACAGTCAAAAGTTATCTTTTTCCTTTATATTTTATTATTATAGAAAACATTTTGCTTTTAAGTTTATATTTGTTTATAGTCTAAAAATTTTATTTTTAGACTAGCATTTAAAAGGGATTTTAACCGATAAAATTTATAGATATACGTATAGAATATCGCATAGAATCATAGGACGTATGAAAATAAATTCACATAATCCTACTTTTTCTTAATATTATACGAGTGTGATTGATCGATTCATTATTATTTTTCGAGTAGTTATCCATTCTATTATGAAAATTGATGATTATGACCCAAACGTGATGAGAAGAATTTTTCACGACTATTCGTTCTATACAGACAGTGCAGATATTTTTGGTTGGGAAAAAAATAATCGGCAATTGCCGATGTATTGATTCTCGGTGAAAAAGTAGGATAAGGTTACCGATATCGCATCCCGGCTCCTAAATTGCACCACCTCACGTATAAATTCAACAACTATGCTAAGTACACCTGTACAATCTTTATGGGATTATTTAGCAACTACCTAACATTATCGTCATTCTTCATTGAACTCAACGTGTTAAGAACAATAGAAATTTTTTTATTAATATTTATAGAAAAATCATATGCTATCGTATGCTGCTATTTTTCGACGCATTTTGTCGAAATGCTAGCTTGGTTGATAGCAAAAAAATAAAAATAAAATAAATAATTTAAATTTTGATAATTTACAATGATAACAATATTATTAAAAATAGATTAACAAAGTGTTCAAATAACTTTGTCCTCTCTTATTTATAAAAAAAATTATTTTAAATAAATAAAGTTTTACAAAATGCTTTAGTCTCCTAAATCATACCATGTTTTATTGTTAGTTTCCTAAATCGCGCTATTGCTTTGATCGTAATTATATTACATATAAAATCAAATATAACAATCATACAGAGCATACATTGTAACAATATTGTCGTAATGTAGCAATGTGAATATTATTGAAAAGTTATCCAAGTGATGAGACATTGAGGGAAGTTATATTTAGTTTTTATCTCCAATATTAATAAGATTACGCGTGTCTAACGCGTTTTTTGCTCTTTCTTCTGAAAGAAAAAGTGTCATTTTGCCTCTGGTGCGATTTAGGAGACCAGTTGCCTAAATCGTACTATTTGATTATTACTTTTTAAAAATCATCATTTAACAATTTTTATGGCAATACTTGAAATTTTGAAAAAAAAAAAAAAAAATTAAAAATTAAATAAATATGAAAAAAGAAATGTTGCACTTAATTATGACGTAAGAAAATAAAAAAAATATTTCTCACATAATTTCTCAGCTATAAGCCATTATGTGAAAAGTGGTACGATTTCGACAACTTAATCTTTTATTCTCTCGTACACTCTTAACTTTTTCACATCGATCAATAGAGACTGCAGTAAAATTAATTTTCAAAATCTATGCTACAGATAGAAGGGAGGAAGGAAGGGAGAGAGTGAGAGGAAAATCGAGCAAAGGCAAACTGAGAGAGGAAAAAATGCAGCACTCCCAGAATACAAAATTAAAATCATATTCTCGGTTACGCGACCACCGTTATCTAATCACTACGAATGTATCTATCCAATATATAATCGAAATCCTGAAATAGTAAAAACTGCACAAACATACGTGATGTAATTATAGTACATGATTAATAATATCACCAAAGAGAATCAATCCGCGACTCACCGCGAGATATTTGTGTCAAAAACTAAGTCAATGTTTAAATAAAGATAATACAATCAAATTTAACAAAAAAAGAGAATGTTAAATACATCTCTCTTTAAAAAGGCATAATATACACGTGTATTTACACTTGGTAAATACGAGATACATTTTTGATCTAAATATATATATATATATATATTTAAATTAGTTGAAAAAAGAAAGTTATTTATACAGTATTCTTCTTGTATAAACCTGCTATAATTAACAGGATATAAGCGGAATAAACTTGGGATAATATTATTACATGTAATATTATACATTAATGTATTATACATTAATTTAAAAAAATCAATTCATAATAACTTTCCATGATAACTGAGAAATTTCTTTTGCAAATGCGTATTTACAAAAGATGGAACACACGATCGAGTATACGCGAGAGTATATTCGTATTCACGTGTTCATTATATCGTTATCTCGTTTGAAATTGTCGAATGAGATTCTGAAAGACAAAATTTCCGACGTTCCGTTTCTATTAGCGGTATGCAGCTTTGCACAGTTGCAGCTCTGCAACCCCCGTCTCGGAACATCCACATCACGCACTCTCTCACGTGGACGGTGCGCGCGCGGGGCATGCGCGTGTGGATCTCTCTCGCGTTCACCTGCGAGAGTATAAAAGATCGAGTGTCGAGCGCATCAGGCTCAGTTTAATCTCGTGAGCAAGACATAATCGTCCTGGCGAGAAAAAAAGACGAAAAAACGGAGATCGGTCGCGAATGGAAAAAAAGCTAAATACAGCGCAATTGTAAAGTCTATGTATAGTCTAGAGATAGAAGAGTCTTGAGTCTCTGCTTTCAAAGTGTGTGTATAAAAAGTTCATCTCGAGACTTTCGTGTATTTTTCTACACGTGAGAAATATACGCGTGGAAAGTGGCAGGCGACGAATAAAGCGATCCAGCAGCGGTTGACTTCAAGAGGCGGTGTATTTAAGAAGGTCCTTTGAACCTCACGTCATCGTTTTATGAATAGAAATTTACGTGACTCGACCGAGGTGTTACACGTGAATCAAATGTCAAACGATATGGAGGATTCCACGCAATTGAGCGATTTGAGCGATTTGAGCGATTTGAGCTCCGATCAGCATCGACAGCTTCATCACCGACATCATCATCATCACCATCATCATCATCATCATCATCATCATCATCATCATTATCATCATCATCGAGGTAGAATGCCGGTGGGGGAGATTGGTGACGACGAGTGCAGCACCGACAGTGGCAGCAGCAACGGCAGCAGCAACGGCAGCAGCGGCAGAGGCGGCGACGGTGGTGGCGGCGGTGGCGGTGGCGGTGGCGGCGGCGGCGGCGGCGACAGAAACGGTGGAGGCAGCGGAGGCGGTGGCGGAGGCGGCAACGGTGGTAGCAGCAGCAGCAGCAGCTGCTGCAGCAGCAGCGGCTGCAGCAGCGGCAGCAGCGGCAGCAGCGACAGCGGCAACAGCAGCAGCTGCAACAGTACCTGCGGAAGCGGCGACGGTCTCCCGCGACGAGGTAGTAGCGACGAACGATTGTGCGGATCCAGCGGATCTCCGAAAACACATTGCTACGCGGAGCGATTGCGAGGACGACTGACGCGGTCGCAGGAGCGGCTGTTCGGCGCGTGTACTCGCACGATCGTGCAAAGATCGTCGTCGGAGCGCACCTGGAGTCCTCCTCTCCTGGAGGACACGAGGAGTCTGCCGGCGCCTCCTCGCGGTGGCGTCTCGCCACTCTCGTCCTACTCCTCGTCCAGCCCCTCGGACGCGCACAGCAGCAGCGACAGCGAGGCCTCCTTCAAGAGGCTCTCCACCGCGGCGACTCTACGACGAGCCTTTCAGAGCCTGAAGATCACCTCGTCCAAGTGGGAGAGCAACAAGCAGGAAAAGAAGCACGCGAAGAAGAGTCCGAAGAGGATCTTGCGCAGCCCAGTACCCTACATATATGTCCGAGGACCGTCCGGTTTACCCACTCAAAGGATTCCCCGAAACTCTGCTTTTCAGCAGCAAACGACACAGCCCTACTCCTGCCAGAATCTGATCGATCTCTATCGATAGATTGCCAATTTCGCGACATTATACATTTAATAATCGTGTACATTTTCATCATAGCGCAGGACCAAGATTTACTTTCTTCTCTCTGTCAGAGAAGAAACTAAAAAGATGAGGAAAGAAAAGATAAAATCGTCGCGGACGTCGCGGCAGCCGCGTCAAACGTGTGTGCCGTGTCTCGTTGCGCGCTAATATATAGTATATCTCGGAATATATCTCGTCGACGACGAGATATATTGTAATATTATCTTTGTAAAGTTATCAATTATCACGCGTTTATTACAAATCCATCATTTCCAGGCTCTTTCTGCACATTTCTTCCTCTCAATTTTTCCGAGTACTCCAGAATACTACTTCTCTTTCAAGTAGTACGAGTCAAGCGTAACGCTGACTACTCATCGCCGTCGTCGCTCGAATCAGCGAGACGAACGATCGGAAAAGATTAAGTAACGATTAACGTATTAAAGCCGCGGATGATCTTAGATTCCAGACGCAGATATTATTTGCATATTATCGAATTAGTTGAGTAGTGAACGAAACAAAATTATGTGTGTGTGTGTGTGTGTGTGTGTGAACATCGATCTTGAGCTGAATTATTTTCTCAATTATTAATTATGAATTGGATTGTCGAGATAGTAAGATAAACTTTTATGTATTCAGAATCATCTGCACGATAGTTTCCAACACTTTTGCAACATCTTTGTACGAAAGACTTTGCCATATTGATCGCGTTTATGTATATATATATATATATATTTATTTATTTATTTCAAGTCAAAATACTTGTTACGATCTGTAACATATATAGAATTACAGTTATATTCGACTCAATTAGACATTTTTCTCCGACACTATTCTCCGAATATTCTCTGATTAAGAGCGTGCAAAATATTTAGAATGTACGAATATGCAGACTGATAGATTTAATGTATATTAATTTACATTGTCATTGAATTATAATAAACTCGTGTAAAAATTTATTTTCCATTTGCTATCTTTGTTGTAATTTCTATTGGTGAGAATTTAATAGAAATAACTCTTTGAGGGGGAAGAAGACGAGAAATTACGATATAATAATAATAACAATAATAATAATAATATCACTAAAGGATATTAAATTATGTGATATACTGGAAAAACGCGAGTTACAAAATGCATTCCAATAAGTCTCCAAGTCTTCAAAATAATAGGTTCAAAGTTATAACGAGCGAGTTACGAATGCATTCTGGAAAAAATGAAACAATGATAAATAATTATTAACAAATAATAAAAATAATAATTAATTTCTCGTTTCTACTTGCTGTTTCTTCATTCATCATTGTCGATTATGATGACGACTCGTACTTTTATCGGCACTAAGAGTCGCGATTCGTTGGTCGCGCGATAAAAGTCAATTATACCTATATCGATGAATAAAATTAGTGTTTCAACATTATTTCCGGTCCAAAAAGAGGATGATGCCCTTAATAATTTATACTGCGACAATTGTGTAACAATGTGTATAAGAAAAGCAAATTATTCGCGTAAAATCATCTTCGTTGTGAAAACGCGCGCGCGCAAGAAATCTTTTATTTATCTAATATATTTCAAATCACTATTAAAAACTTCGCTATATTATTTATATAGAAGATATATAGATGTATTATAAGAATTGATTATTATAAGAATCGATGGATATCGTAAAACAGTAAGCGATACATATCACTATTGACGTTTTCCAAACATTCATAGTTTTCAAGATATTAATGAACAAAGTTGACTTTAGTCACAATCGAAAGAAATGGGGTGTGCGTTCAGCTTTTTCGAGAGATCCCGAATTATTATTAGATATATTAAATAATCATTTATTTTAAGATTGATAATTATATCAATCTTATTAATTTTTACACTTATTCCTATTCCCACATGTATTATTCACATGTGTTTAGATTTATTTAAATTATTTCAATTGCGAGTTCACCGAAAGTGTGTGTACGTGTGTGTGTGTGTGTGTGTGTGTGTGTGTGTGTATTTGTGTGTACGACACAGATCTACTTTCTTTTGAATCTATCGAAAATTTATATCAAAGTTACAATGTGAAATAAGTAGCGAATTAGTATTAATTACGATTATTTCTTTTCGCAATGATTGTTATATAAACGCAGCAAAAAGCTAATCAGAGTAGTTAGCACACAATCGCACTACGTATAATTTTTATTGTTTATCGAAGAAAATCGTATATAACGTATGTTTTCCGTGAGAAAATTTTCAACAACTGACAAAGACTGACTATCTCAAAAAACGAGAATCGAAAAATAATGTAAAATATAAAAACAAAACATTGATTAGCAAAAATTAGTGATTTATGATAGAAAGAGTATTACGACAAGGGGCGCCTTGAAAACTTGTGCAAACTTATGTATAAAGAATGTCTGTGCGATTCGTTTCTAGTGCCTTGTAGATACTCCCAAGCGTGTCTGTACGATTAGGTGTTTATCAATAGGCGAAAGTACGAGAGAATTGGCAAGAACAAAATCATATTCGCCACTATTGCGGGTCGTCATTAAATATATGCATACGTAAATATAATGATGTAATCGCGCAGAATGAACGTCGCGTCGTGCGAAAGTGCGTAGCGACAAAGATCCGATACTCAGGACTGAATGTTTTATATTGTTTTGTCTATGTCGATATTTGTTTCAAATAAAAGTTTTTCATTCTAAAATCTTTGTTTTTTTTTCACTTTCCTCTATCAAATCATAGGATAATTATTAAAAATGTACAAACAATTATGTAATTAGAAATAGATTGGCAAGATAGTACAAATAATAATTCGAATGACAAATTTCGCAGATCACATAATTTTCATACTTGAGAGAGAAGCGATTCTTCGAATCACACATTTTTTTCTTTACACAGTTTCAGTTATAATGATTTATACTGTTTTATATAGTAATATAAAGATTCGTAAAATTAAAAAACAAATGATACACACAGCTTGATATCATTTTAAATGAAATCAATTATTTCGCAATCAAAGTTTGTTGATTCATGTCCTAGACACAGAAAACAGTACGTTTCGTAGCGTACACGTTAAGAGAGGAAGCTTAATCAAATTCCGAGAGTCACGGGACAGATACGTAAAAGCAAAATCAGACAAGCGCGAACAAGTAATTGTTTCAAGTAATTGTTCGAAGAGTGCGCAAGGTGCATATCGGTAGCTCGCGTTTGTACTTTTGATCTACAGATGTATTTGATACTTTTTATTACATACATCGGGCGATGCGATCGGGCGGGCGATCTTCCGCAGAAGCGAGAATTGCGAGAAAGAGCTCTAGGATAGAGCTATGGACAAAAGCACATAACGCGATCGCACGGTACGTGTTTTTATCCATGGCCATGACAGAAGTAAAGCCTGACCTAGTTGCAGGAGCTTGCCCCCTATGTGACGTCAGGATGCGCAGGAGCCCCATTCACGAGTCTTGGGCAAAGTAGGTATCGGTAGGTATGGTTCTATCTCTGTGAAATGTCATAGTTCATTCAATGATCCGCTATAAGCTTTCATTCCTCGCCTCCATCACTGTCCATCACCTTTTCCTTCTTTTTCCATCATTTATAAAAATAGCTTTTTTATTCCTCTAACGCTAAACATACTTTTATGACCGTCTCGTAACGTATATTATTCTATGTTATGTCGCAATATCTATTCCGTGAGACTGTGAATCTCTCCCTGTCAACTTTAAATACTCAAGAATCATAATAATTGTAATAATTCACTAGTGCTGCTCTTTTCTCTACTATCTCACGAAGCATTGACTATTACAGCATTGACAGACTTAATTTTCCAACGGTAATGAGAGAGAGAGAGAGAGAGAGAGAGAGAGGACGGGGGAGGATCAAATTATTGTATTAGCAAATGTTACCGCCGTCAAAATCAATGAAACATTATTATCGTCCTACAGTAGGAAAACGTTGAGCAAAATAATCCAACTTTGATAGTATACTCGAGTTTTCGCGGTGATTAAGTGATCTATGATAGGATACTCGAACTATGGAAAATTGAGATATCACGAAATTTGTGAAAACTTGCTATTATTTTTCGGAGCTGACACGAGTACTTGCGAATTGCGAGTACTACTAATCTGAAAAATGGATGTTGGAACGATAGCGATAAGAAACGTTTCGTGCACGAGAGGCATATCGAGTTATCTGTCGAGATAGACGCAACTTACAACGTGAACCGTGAAGCCTATACGCGTCGGACTCTTGCCGCGCCGCGCCGTTCACGAGTCTTCGCTTCCTCTTCCCCCTACGCAATGTCTTTGGCCCAGTTTTCTCATCGGCGGCGTAGTGACGTCATTCACGTCATTGAGAAGGCCACTGACAACGGCGCGTCCCAGTTCCTGCCCTGCCCTGCCCTGCCCTGCCCTGCCCTGCCCTGCCGTTACCGCGCGCAATGCGGAACGAACTCGGTCGGGGTTTAATCCTGTAGCCTTCGACTCTTTGTCGCGGTCAATCTTGGGTCTCACCCCTCGTACGTACATACGTGCGTCAAATAACCGCGTGTAAATAGTCGCGATAACCTGTTATCCTTCTCCATTCCGCGCAAAGATGCTGATGCACAAGTTTACACTTTTCAAATGGCAATTGATGACCATTTTTCAATTAATATAGTTTCAATTAATATATAAATGAGAATATTTATCCAATAAATAATGGAGTTAATAATGCAATTATTAATGGGATGTTGATCGTAAGTTAAGTTTAACAAAGCTGAGATCGAGATAAAAGTAAACTTAAAATTACCACAGATATAGAATCGTTTATATAATCATGATACCTCATTCTCTCCTTCTCTCCCTTTTCTCAATTTCAGATTTAAAATTTTCTCTCTACTAAGAAAAATACAGATCAACTTAACATTATAATTGAACATATATATGTTTCTTTCTGTAATAGAGATTATTTTCAAAATTATTATCATTTTTTATTAAACTTTTTCTTAATTAATTTTCTCAAAAACCGAAGTTTTTGTACAGAAAGGATTTATTCTAAGACAAATTATTGTCATAGATTTATTATTTCGATGACAGAGGGTATCTGTACATGTGTAAGTGTGTGTGCGTGCGTGTGCGTGTGTGTGTGTGTGTATGTGTGTGTGTGTGTGTTTTCTTTGACACTGTACTTTGTATTTACATCTTCGTCCAAATAGATAAATTTGCAATTGCTTATTATTTACTCGATCAAAAAATTTGCTCGGATCTAATAATAACACATTAAACAAGATTTAATGTTGCAGTCGTTGATGCACGTATTGAATGATGCATACGTTTCGTCGACGTCATAGCAAGGACATCGAGCTCAAGTCAAATCGATGGTATCGAGAACAATGGAGGGAGAGAAGGAGGGAGTGCGAGAGAGAGAGAGAGAGGCAAATCCGCCGCTACCGTGCCGCATCGCATCGCATCGCATCGCATCCCCCCATTCACCCCATCTGTGTCCAGTCAACCAACCACCACCGCCAGTCAAGCAGAGTCGCTGCGTCTGGTCGGAACGAATGCTGCTTCAATGCTGGAGGTTCGTCGACCTTTCGTTCTATCCGTTCTATCCCTCGATGATGACGCGATCGTTGCGTCACGTCGTCATGACGACGAGCCAGTCCTCTTTCTTTCTTTCTCTCTCTCTCTCTCTCTCTCTGTTCCTTGACCACGCACACCCGGCGAGAAACTGGAACTTTGACCTGCAATCGGGTCGACAGATGAATGACACTGGATGACCTTACAGCACCAACCCCCATTCTTCTCCGCTTCTCTCCTTTAACCTTTTCGTACATTCCATCACATTTTCAATACAAGTATTTTGGATGTCTAGATCAGATTGTACGTATATCTATATACGATTGCGCTTACTTGTAAATTTACGTTGCGTTAAATTTCTGTTCAAATATCAGGTGTAACATTTTACTCCTTTGACGTACAAAGGATGTTCTTTAACAAGATTCCCTCGAATGTTCTTTAACAAGATTCCGATCTGCACTGATTTTATTCCATTACTCAAATTTAATTAAACAATTTTTAATTATTTTATTTTTTTATCTCCACACGTGATATAGATTAGAAAATTAAGAATTAAGTGTCGAAACAGGCAATTATTGTCTTCTGTTTTGTCAATTCTTTTTCAAGATATCGAGACAAAGAGAGAGAGAGAGAGAGTTATTGTTCAATTTTTTATTCCAATATTTTTTTTTTTTTCCTTTAAGGTGCAATTTCACGTAGATATAATATCCAGATATTTACCCCCACTCTACTCAAATCATGGGGATTTATGGGAATTTATGAGAAATTATGGAAAATTTTGGTAGAGTCGGGGTAAATATCTGGATATTATAGCTACGTAAAATCGCATCTTAAGAGCTTTTTTAATGCGTATTCAATGGATTTGATTATTATTAGTAAAATAATACAGTTGGCAAAAGTGAAAATTACTGGCGTTGCGTTTTGTTTTTTCCACTAGTAAAACCAGAGCCACCAGAGGACAAAAACGTGAAAAGTGAAAATCTTTACCATTAAAGTTAATGGAGAAATTTTTCATTTTTTACGTTTCCACCCTAGAAAAAAAGTTTCTTGATTGACCCCCGTAGATGATCCCAAATAGTCCAAAACGTTATAACAATTTTCAGGTTTAAAATTGCGATATTTCAACGCGTTATCGCAAGCTTGTAGTAACATTATAGAAATTTTGTGTAACTTGCATAAAATATTACAATGTTTCAATGTAAGGTTTATCCAATGCTTCTTTAATCTTTCAGTGCTGGATTATGAATTACGAATTATAATTCTAGCCTTCACTTTTTATAACAAATTTTACATTAATACAATATTATTAAAATATTAATAAAAACTATAAGCACAATTATACATTTTCTTTGCAATCTTGTATACTATATTCCATATTTTTCTCAAATAGTTGGATACTCCAGAAAGATAATTGTTAGATTTAAAAATATATGTGTAATTTGTTTTTTATGTATCAAAAGTTTAAAATAATGGAGATATTTGTACAAACCAAAAGTATCTGTTATTAATTGCTCGATTTAAAACTCATAATAGCATTACTTTATTATAAGAATTTATATTTTAATAACATTAATTAATACTTTTGTTTTAAAAAACGAAAGTTAGAATCATACCAACCCATACAATAGTAAAAGATGATTGCAGGAACATATTGCATAAACTTTACGGCAAAACATTGTTATTAAATTGCATGAAAGCTGCGAAAGATTTTTGCAATGTTACAACCTAACCTAACATTAAAATGTTCACAATTTGTAACCTGAAAATAATTTTGGACCATTTGGGATCATATCAATTTATTGGTTTTACTGGTAAAAGAAAATAAACGCAAAACACCAGTAATTTTCATTTCTGACAACTTCATTACTTTTACTGACAATAACTAAACTTATTTTTGAACAGATGGACAATCGAGCAAACTGCTCTATTTAAACAAATTGCACATTTAATTTACTCACTCAGTTGTTATCGCTGCTGCTGCTGCTGCTGCTGCTGCTGCTGCTGCTGCTGTATGTCCTTTCCTGTTGATTCTGAAAATATTAGGTGCGCAACTAAGTTCTCGCTGTTTGTCAATAGATAGCTCCAGCAGTAAGTGCTGGTCGATTTAGACATATCCAAAACGTCATGAACTTAGACATATGGTAAACAAACCGCGTTAACACGTTAGTGATTTCGTTTTGGCATCATATACTTTTGATTGTGTGAAAATGTTTGATTTTGTGCCAAATAATCGTCATTTCCGAGAATTGTTGATTTTCTTATTTCATTCGAAGAAAACGGCGGCTGAAGCGCATCAAGAGCTCCAAAAAGTTTACGGAGATGCTGCTCTAACAAGTGAAACAACGTGCCGTGATTGGTTCCGTCGCTTCAAAGACGGTGATTTCGATGTTGACAATTGTCCACGTGAAGGAAGGCCAAAAACATTCAAAGACGCTGAATTGGAGGCATTGCTCGATGAGGATTTGTGCCAAACGCAAGAACAGCTTGCTTCAGCATTAGGAGTTACCCGCCAAGCCATTTCCAAGCGATTGCATGCGTTGGGAATGATTCAAAAGCAAGGAACTTGGGTTCCTTATGATTTGAAGCCAAAGGACGTTGAGCGTCGTTTTTTCATCTGTGAACAACTGCTCCAGCGGCAAAAAAGGAAGGATTTTCTTTATCGCATCGTGACGGGTGATGAAAAATGGATTCATTACAACAACCCAAAGAAAAGAAAGTCATGGGGACTGCCCGGTCATGCTTCTACGTTGTCGGCTCGGCCGAATATCCTCGCTGCGAAGGTTATGCTGTGTCTTTGGTGGGACCAGGTCGGTGTTATTTATTATGAGCTGTTGACTCCAAACGAAAATAATAAACTGGGGAACGGTATCGACTTCAATTGATGCGACTGAGCCGAGCACTGCGCGAAAAACGGCCACAATACGAGCAGAGGCACGACAAAGTAATTCTACTGCATGACAACGCTCGGCCTCATGTTGCCACACCCGTTAAAACCTACGTAAAAACGTTCAAATGGGAAGTCCTACCCCACCCGCCATATTCCCCAAATATAGTGCCATCCGATTATTACTTGTTCCGTTCGATGGCACATGGTCTGGCTGATCAGCAGTTCCGCTCACATGAAGACATCAAAAAATAGCTTGATTCGTGGATAGCCTCAAAAGACGAACACTTTTATCGTAATGGTATTCGAGCTCTGCCAAAAAGATGGGCAAAAGTTGTAGCTAGCGATGGGCAATACTTTGAATGATTCATTTGTAATCATTTTTTCACAATAAAGTTGCATTTTCATAAAAAAAAAAAAAACAGCGAGAACTTAGTTGCGCACCTAATATAATAAAAATGAATTATTGCATAAATATAAAGAATTTGCGTAATAATTATTTACAGTTAAACAGAATTTTCGCAATACCTATTTACAATTTTTTAAGGTGCTTGTAGCATTATTATTAAATTAACAATCAAGTTAATTTGTGATATTATATAGCATTGTTCGTTTAGTACAAGTATGTTCTGAATCTACTCGGAACAGACCCAAGCAGACCTATCTTTGAGTTGAGATAGAGGCACTCTGAAAGCAAATCGTAAAACAGGAAGTGAACTAGATGAACCTAGTAGACCGAGAAGAAACAAAACGAACAATACTCTCATGACTCTTTTGATTCACATATAAATACTGTATATTATATTTTATAAATTTTATCAAAGGTAAATATATAAATTTTTATTATTTTTATTGTTTTTATTATTTTTATTGAACTGTGAAAGTACGATCGCAGGAAACAGATAAAGAGATACGTTAATTCAAATAATACACTCACCCCCTTGGATTGCTCCACCGATATCGTCTTTCAGCTGAAATTCTCTTTACGTTTTGCTGCTCTTCTCAAACCATACGATAAATGTAATATCGGCCTGACACACACACACACACACACACACACACACACACACACACACACACACACACACACTCAAACGTAAATAAGATGCAAAAAACACGCACGAGAATTAGCGAGATTCAGCTTGTTGCGATGCAATAGATGCTAACGGAACTTGGAACGCGATTGTTTCTACGCATCATAACTACACGACTCGTGTGCCAGAGGTGTAATCGTCCGTTGCTACATTCGCAAGTGACGAATATAACTTTCAACTTTCGAGAGAGCATACATGTGCTTGAACGTCACATATCAACAAAACAGCAATGAGAATCGTCCGAATGCACACGTAGATACGATGCGTAGAAACGAAACACACTCACTCTCGATTTTGTATCTAAACACGACGACTAGAGACAAAACGTGAAACACGCGGCATTCGCGATATTCCACTGCACGAATGAAGTATCTGAGTGAACGAATACGAGCGCGCGAAATCTTGACAAAACCACACACGACAATCACACGATGCTTGCGCTTCACAAACGAATACGATCATTTGTACGTACGACACTGTATGGGAGTAACCGTCCGTTATCACATTGGCATTATTCGCGCATAATCAAAACTTGGAACGTACGAGAAGCACGGAACCGATACGCCGTACATCAGCAATGTGTAGCGGTAGCAACGAATACCGAACGGCCGAGTCGTCGCGGCCCATCTTTACGAGAAGAGTGGGAACTGTGTAGGAAGACGAGCCAAATGGCGTGCATGTGCGCCTCGAAGGCCTCGCGTAAGGCGAATGACCGGCGGAATGGGAAGGCCGAGACAGCACGCGGCGCGGGACGTTGACCTTGCGTGACGCGACTTTAACCGACGCGACAGCGTACACGTGCGCGCGAATGACTGACAATGAGTGGCCGGCGGAGTGGGGAGGCCAAGACGGCGCGTAGCGTGGCGTCTATCTTACGGGACGTTGACCTTGCGCGGTTGGACTTTAACCGACGGTGTGCACGTGCGTCCTCGGCTAATGCAGTCTCTCTAGCTGCGCGTTTATTACATAGACTTTATTAAAGTCTGTACTAAATAATTATCAAAGTTAAATAATAAAATTAATAACTTTTAACTTCGTTAATTTTTAATAATTCAATTTTTAACTTTAACTAATTATTTTTTAAATACATGAACTTTAATTTATTAACTTTTTACCTCTAAAGTTAAAAATTTATTTATATTAAAAAAATAAATGAAAAAAAAAATTTTTTAAAAAGAAAAAACGAAGAAAAGAAAGAGTTTAACATAAAGAATAAAAGAAAAAGAAAATAGGAGAACAAATATATACAAAAAATGATATAAATTTTTAATAACCGTTGGATTAGGTGTATTATTTTGAAATTTTGATATAAAAAAAAAAATTTATTTAACAAAACATTTTCTTTTCCGTCTTTCGGTAAAAATCATATGTAATAAACGAAGAGAGATGTCCCCAAGACGTTACCAAGATAGTTCTCAGGATATCCTAAATTAATATTAAATACATTCAATAGTATCGGGCAATCTGATTAAATGTGCAGTTCGAGGACAGCAGCAAAACGAAACGTCAACAGAATTTTAGCGAAAAGACGATATCCGTGGTGCAATTCGAGGGGATGAGTGTATTATATTTTATTAACGTATCTCTTTACATGCGATCGTATTTTTACAGTTGAGTAAAAATAATAAAAAGCATTTCTATATCTACGTTTAGTAAAATTTATAAAATCTATATACAATATTTATACGTATTATTCTGTAAATAATTATTACAAAAATTTTTTATACTTATGAATAATTTATTTTTATTATATTGTCAAAATCAACAGGAAAGGAAATTGGTAGCAGCAACAGCAACAGTAACAACCGCGTGAGTGAATTAATTGAGCAATTTGTTTAAATAAAGCAATTTGCTATTATTATTTGATTATGTATGTACGTATACATACACATATATTAAATCCAAAATGGTTAAGGTTGTCGATTGTTAAAAGATGATTATTTTACTCTTGCTTGAACTGATTGTGAATTTCATAGGAGCCGAGAGAAGTAAATGGGATTGAATAGAGAGACGTAACGCATTACAGAATCACAATATATTACTTTTTGTAACATTAAATTATACAATTATCATCTTATCACCATCTATCGTAATTTATAAATAGTATATAACTTTTATATATATATATATATATATATATATATATATATATATATATATATAAAATTGTTATATGCTATTAATAAATAATTACAATCATAATACAACAATATTATAAATCGGCAATGCATAATAATCAACATCGCTGCGATCTTTTTATATCGCGTTAAACCAGAAATGGATCAACCCATACAGCACAAAAAATTGCAGCAATGTTGCAATGTTGCAGATTGCAATGCAATATTACGGAGACATTGCAGAATTACGGAAACATAAATTAACAATATGCCTGCAACATCTCATAGCATATGCCAGTAATATTTCGGAAACACTGCAATATTATAATTTTTTAATAAAGTACTGGCAATAAAGAGCTAAAGCAGAATATTCGCGTATAATAATATATTAATTTAACTCATCCATAATTATTCTGCATTTAGCAAACTAAGGTCGGGTGACGTTACTAAATTTTCCGTTGAATCTCTACATTCCCTAACAGCACAACCGTTCATATGTCGACTGTAAGACAACTCATCCAAGTCAAGCTTTCAGAGTTGACTGCAAATCGACTTTGCATAGACGTTTGCAGACATCCTTCAAATATTGACTCTAAGACGTCTAGAAAAAGGCATGCAATCCCGTGGTGCTGTGTGCATCATAATATTGTTGAGAAACATGAATATTCATATCAATAGACAAAATAGATCCATATATGAAGAAACCTCGATTTACATCCCAATGAACAAACGATATTTTTTAATTGTTTTTTAAATAAAAATTTTAATAATTTAATTAAATTATTGTATTATATTAATATATATTTTCTAATTGCATTCTTATTTAAATAAATAACAAAAAAGTTATTCCAGATGCTATTCTGCATTTGCAAAATTAGTAAAAAAAAGTATAATTTTATTTATATATATATATAAATACTGTGCTTTAATTATACATATTTCATTTTTTCGATAACGTATATTGACCTGATCTACCAGTTATATACACATATCAGCATAAGGTGTTCACAGGTCGTTATGAGGGATCAGTTCGCAGCGATCACGGAGATCGAGCAACGTTCACTGGAGTCGCGACTTGGATGGGTGACCGCTTGGAAATTTCCGAAAAAAAATTCCTGAGATTTTTTTTGCAAAAAATGTTTTTTAAAATGTTACAAAAATATTGTTTTGTTTATTGCAATTATGTGGTGTAATAATATTTATGTAAATATTTTAGAAAAATTCATAACATTGCAATGTTGCTGGGATGTTTCAATGCAATATGTCAAAAAGCGGACATCTTAATGTTGCTGCAATCTTCCAGCAATGTTGCAGCAATGTTCCTGCAATCTCTCTGTGCTGTATGGGAAATGAGCAAAATTCACGCAAGCAAATACAAATGAACAGCTTACTTGAATGAAGGTAAAAACGGCACTGCAATTGGCCGATCACCCTTATCAAAGTCGTTCAATCATATTTATCCGTGTGCTCATTTTCTCGATCTAAATCCGGGTTTAAACATACCGATAAAAAGATACGATCGATGTTGGATTGAGAATCGAAAAGCTTTTGCGGAACAATTGGAAATATCATCCATAAATAGATTTTCTATTATGTGTGAAAAGAATGTATAACATCATTATTATACAACAACATTATTATAGGCACAATCGTTGTCGTTTATATATCTTATATACGTCAATGCTCCATAATTATTCTGGTACTTGAATAATTATGTTATGTTAACGCGCGCTACTCGTGGCCTTCGGCAAACGAACGGAAAAGAGATGTGCGTATTGTAGAGCGCGAACGAGGAAGAAGTTTATTTCTATCGTTTTATACAATTAGCTTAACGATAAATTGCTTTGCAAAGTCATGTCATTGTACTTTCAATTACGCGCGCGCAATTGTGCGATGCTTCTAAACAATACGTTATTATTCGTGTAAAAATTGACAATTGATGTCATTTGTTTTTCTATCAAGTTTAAACTCTTTAGTAATTATTAGTTGATTATAACCGGTGATTGTAAATCTCTAATGACTGATTTATTAATTTATCGCTAATAAATCCACAGGCAGAAAAAAAGACGAGTTTTGATGGATTCTCTCACGTTAGAGAGAAAACTGTTACACGTGAGAATATTTAAAATATGTATAATGATTCCTTCTAACTTTACTACATTCCTAATATAAAGTAATTGAAATTTCTCGCATTTATGGTGATGAATATTGAAGATATATATTATATATAAAAATACACATTCTCTCAATTTGTCTCCGCGTCTCTCTCTCTCACTCTCACTGTGACATATTAAAAATTAGTAAAATTAAAAACCATTAATATATTAAATAATATATTAAGCAATAATATATTAATATCAAATATATTTTCAATATTAATCGTCTTAATAAAAAATTTTGATGAATATGGAGTACCGGATTATCCTTCTTTTAAACTTACAAAAGTTAAATTTGCCCGTGGACATACAACCCATGTGTGAAACGTGCTTCGTCATCATAAATCTGCTAACAGTATATATTTCACAGCCTGTATATATACAGGAAAAACTGAATTCAAATTTAATTCGATTTATACTGCGTTTTCTTCGATGTATGCAATAAGTATTGAATTCACGATCGACAGACGCATATTTGTATAATTATACCGCTTTCTATTTAGCACCATTCATTCGCTATTCACCGAGTACGAAACTCGTCCAGTCGGGTTTGCTTTAGCAACTGTGGTTGCGATTATACGATTATAAGATTATCAGCGAAATTACGACGCTGCGTGTACATTATTTAGAATATAGATAGAAAAATACAATAAGGAAAACAAATTCATGCTTGCTTTCATTGTTAAACCTTTTGCCAAAAATTACTATTACTTTCTAACCATAATCTCTATGTGTAAATACATCATTGTGTAAATACATCGCGATCTATATCATTAATGTATCTAAGCTTGACGTTGATTTCCGTTTGCATTTTGATTGCATTTTGTACTAAGATAATGTTCGTTATAGTGAAATGTGTAAATCTAGGCGCATTATTTATTTATAGTAACTTGATGTTTTTCTGACGCATCTTACATTGTGCAAAATTCAAAAAAGAGTCTTAAATTTCCTTAGTTTTTATACAAAGTATAATCGAGAAATTGCCGAGGAATACTCTAAAGATGTATGTTTGCTATATTTCTTTTCGCATCTTATTCTCACTCCAGTTTAATCATATTTCGCAAAATTGTATCGATTTCATTTAAAAAATACAATAAATAAGCGAATTTGGATATTGCAGTTTACAGGTTGCAAATAATATATTATATTCATTGTACAACATATTTTCATAAAAAAAAAGTTTGATTACATTTATCGTCTTTTACAGAATTTTAAGAAAATATGAGATTCCTTGTTGAAAAATTTCTAATACCAACCGCATCGACGCTCACTTGTCGTATGTATTCGAAATATGTATTTTTGGATCTGTAATATATTCATATTTATCTACGTCGACGTATGGTGGAATTTTTATCAGGATGACTTGCTTTTCATCATCGTGAACGCGATAATTCAAATAATAAAGACAGCCTATCGTATCGTATTACACTTTATTCCAGTAAAGTGTAAATTACGTAAACATGCGTTTTTTGCATTAAGGCAAAACTATTGAAAAATGTTCGTATTAAACGTAAAAAAATAATTAAACGTATCTGGCAAAATTTAATAATCTAATGCATTTTTGCCATTGCTTTCCGCTTATTGTACTTAATTACTCTCATAATTATTTCTATTATAAGGATTGTTATCGTAATTAATATTATTTATCATTGATGTCGTTATTTTTTTTATTAGTTATTTTACGCAGTCATCAATTATACGCGCCATGTGACACGCATTCTGCAAACAACAAAGCTACAATTTATCCGTTGCGTTGTTCGCAGAATACACTTCCACATACACAAATGTATATATATTCCTTTAAAAAATCGTGTAATTTTTATACGTTATACGTGTTGTTACATGTATAATTTTATATACTCTTTAACAGTGTATATATCTTATTGTATCTTATCGCGTTTTTTTTTCTTTCTGCTTATTTCTTTATTTCTTTTTAGTAGAAGAAAAGGTAATATTATAACCGAATTTGACTTAACAATCTTTCTTCGAAAGAAATTAGATGCCTGCAGCTCGATGATGAATCTTACGTCACGATTATCGATATTATAAAAAAGTTGGGAAATTGTATTAGGCAACGGAGTCTTTATCTTTCCATGTTCCTTTACGATACGTTCGTACGGTAGCATCATATATTTGAAAAATTCTAATTTTGAGATCAGCTTCATTACTATCATGTAGAAAACGTTATAATTGTGAATTCGAAAGATAGAAGCGTAGTAGAAATGATGATTAATTCTGCAAAACCTCTTGCACTACTTTAAAGATCAGAGAATCTTAATTTTGCAGAATAAATTCTTATTTTGTAATCTCTAACGTTTGTAATTTACTTACTTTTTACAAGACAGTAATTTATAATTTGTAAATCCCAATGGGTATCCCAAATTAAATTTAACAAACTAAACTTTCGCGATAAAATCTAATTCTGTAAATACAGCTGCGCCCTATCTTTCTGTAAATACAATAATTTGTATTTGCAGAATATTGACAAATAGCTCACTAAGATATAGAATTCGTTTCGAAAATGGAAGAACTAAAATGTAAAAGGCATAAAACTTTTAAAAATGAATTATGGACAGCACATCAATCTGCGTTGTGTTGTCTTGTGTTAAAAAATAAGTCGCACGTCCAAAATCTGTATAAGTATAATGTTATCGCGAACACAGAAGCATAGAAGGCTTTCGTTCGAGTGGCGGAACCTTGATGCATATCCTAAAAATCATAAATATTAATATAAGATAAGATTACCCTTTGGATTTTCCATCTAGAACAAGAAAATAGAGATAATAATCCCAGATAACAGAGCATGTCTAAGCAAAATCGTGCAAATCTGTGTTTGCTTGTGTTAGTAACAACTCGCCGTATATTTGTCTTTGACGATTTCGATGTATCAACATGGAAAGAACAAATAGCAACAATGTGTGTGTGTGTGTGTGTGTGTGTGCGTATTTACTAGTAGTTTAACTGTGAGATAGCAACATGTAGTTATTTATGTTATCAACACTGTAGCAGCATCCTGTCCTAGTGTAATCTTATCAAGTCTTATGGCAATAGCTTAAATTTGGATGACAATGTGAAAATTATGAAAATGTTGCTAGCAAGTTGCTATTCAAAATTATCATATCGGGAAGGGAGGGCATCAATTTGTCAACAAATGCGGATTCGATTGATGCAATTCCGATAGCAACACATTACGATACGATGGCGAACGACATACCAACAACAATACAAACAGACACATTGCTATCTGAGATTATACATAAGTGTATAAAGATACTTTTCGATTAATCTCGGTAATATGCAATCGCAAGACAAAAAACCTCATTAAAGAGTAGAAACAAGCAGAATTAATGCATTTCCACAAGCGGATTATATAAACATGTCAAATCTATCGATCTATCGGTCAATCTATCGGGGACAGGCACTTTCTCATGCGCGATACCATTCACGCAAATTCACTCATTTTTCTAAACACTGAGAATCTTACCTATCCTATTCACTCAGTACTGGCAGTAAGGACCTTACGCGAGAAAAGTTGCATTAGGACATGTTTCAAAAAAATTAATTATTAAAACAAATAAGTATAAATATGTTATCGCTGAAAAATAGCTCTTGAACAATAGTTTTTGACATTTTGATTGTAAATGTAGCAAGACTTGTAATTTTTATTTCAACTTGGGAATATCTTTAAATTATCGTTAATGAATAATTAATTAAAAATGATCGTTCAGGCTACTCACAGCTCGATACTTTGAATAGTGGATGTAGGGCAGGTCGTATCGACTTTTACATGACAATGTTTGTGACACTTCATCTGACAGTCTCTGCATTCGTAGCCCTGCTTACCGAGCCTTCGCGCGAGAGTCCTTTTACATACTTGGCAAACTGTTCCTCTATAAAATGAATCGGATTATATTTCATATATCATTATGGACATTATTACTCTGATAAGAAGTAGTAAACCATAAAGTTTATTCCTGCTTAACGCTAACCACACGGTCAACCGGCGGCGCGGCAGTTGTGTCGTATCGGTAAAGTAACGTACGTAACTCACCCCGCCATGTGTTTAGCGATAAATGTATGATCGTTAAATATGTGCAGCTTTGTCCCCTTTTTCCTCCATTTACTTTTCTGTGCGAGAGAAAGTGGTACGAGGTAGTGCCTGAAATTATAGAAAATGTGCACAATATAAAAAGACGTAACAGAGATATTGCGTCGTCTTTGTTCATAAATGAGGAAAGAGAAGTGTGACTTACTTCTTTATACCGTTTTCCAAAGTCTCGAGAACGAGCGTGGAAGCTTCATTCACGTATGTTCTCGTGGAAGTTCCGCTTATGCCCGAGGCTTCACTCAAACTCGATCGTCTCGATTGTTCTGGTACTGACAGGTGAGCTACAAAAAAGAATTAATTCGTATAAGATAACGTTTGCTAATTGCAGATAAAAAAATAAAACAATGTCTTAAAGCGCAAGAACGAATAATGTACAGAATTATGTGATCAATTATCAGAAATAAGTAATTTTTCCAACTGCAATTATCATTATTCATTATTAATTTTATTAAATCTGTATTACCTTTTATCGAGATATAGAAATAAGGCAACTTTTTCACGTTTATTAACAAAGTTTATTCGAGTTTATTACTTTTACTACATACTACTATATTGTTAATTAATTTTTCTTACTTTCTTACAGAAAAGTATTGAATTTTTGCACTACATTCTTTCTTGTTAAAATACTTACCAAAATCGAATACCGTGTTAGAAGACACACGTGAGCAAGACAGAGTGTGCACAAAATGAGTAGAATACAATCAAAAAATGACTAAAAACTAATTAGCTAATCAAGTAGTTACTAATCTCATCGATAGAATTACGTCTCTTTATCGCAGAATTCAAAACCGCGATCAAGCAAATTTTTTTCAAGAGCGCGAAATGGATATCAAGTACGCGACCATTAAAAATCTCTTGTGTCGAAAATTGTACATGCCACTATAGATGTGACACAATTAATTCAAGTTACAAAACAAACAGGACCAATATATTTAGTATCTTTATACCGAGACCTTACCAGATCCAGGATCGCGAGCTCTATCAGCGGATATGGATCTCGAATGAGCGTCTTCGTGATTGATCTCTCCCTCAGGACCTACGGATCTACTTCGCGTCTTAGATCGACTTAGTCGCTTCTTTATGGTACCAAAGAAATCTCGTCGTTTTCTTCGTGTTCTTCCTCTCTCTATGCAAAATAAATGTTGTCTATTATATGTGCATTATACGTGTGTATTTCACAAATTGTTACAAGAATACACCACGAGAATGAATACAAAATATTACGTAGCGCGCGGAGAGATGAAACGTTCAATATCAAAACTCCAATTTTCTGGGGGCTGAAATGTTAATCTCTTAGTCTTACCTTCCGAATTAGAAGAATTGGGCGTGCTTTCTGGTCCCGAAACAGCATTGACATCTTTCGTTCCGTGCTGCAAAGAGAACGTATCAAAAAATTATACAAGGTAAAATTATACAAAATTAATTTCTCATTACCATCGTGAAATTTTATTTATCGAGACGAAAACGTATTACAAATTCACTTACCTCCGGGGATATCTCTTGCCAATTTCCATTCTCCGCCAAAGCGACCTGTTACACATTAGTAAATACACAGCACTCAACCACGGTTAATACTTTCATGAAACAGAAAAAAGATACTTGATGTTACAAATTGAAACGCAACTCTGAATAACGACACTTTGAACAACTCTACTCAATCTTTGCTTCGGCATACCAGATGTCTGTCTCAAGTTGCAAGGACTGTCACGTTGAAAGGACTGTGAGAGCTGATAATGAGATTTATTTACTTTTTCGCGTTGTAGGTGAAAAATGATTATTTCGATCACACGAAATGCATACGATCAATACCATATGTTTCTTACCTTAACAATTTGCCGCTCCGATTGCTGTAAAAGAAATCAAATAAAAATCATGCTTTAGTAGAAATCACAATGATCGCAAAAATTATTTTTGCCAGAAACGAACACTAATTTCATTGAAGCAAATAATTTATGAAAAATTTCTTCTTTTTTTGTTATTACAAACACAAATTATTTAGCGGAATCTCTCTCAGCAGTTAGAAACTTTATATGTTTTCAAAAAGATACACCCTAATTTCTTTAGTTATTTATAATTTTATGTCACGCGAGTTGTATTACATTAATTTTCATGCGAAAGTGTTTTCATTTGCTTCATAAGCTTACCCTTTGATGACTATGTACAATCAAAGTCCCCTTTTGTCCGCTTTTATATGGTGAATCCACAACGTTGCCATTTGTCAAGTAGTCTGCAAAAATATAATTTTACTAATAAAATTTTATAAAAAACAATTTTTATTTAATAAAATCTACGACTCTCTCCCTATCTTTCTGATTATCCGTATAAAAGCGTTGATTACTTGAAAGAGATTAGAGCTTCCATACTATCTATTCATCTAACTGTGTTCGGAATGAATCGGAGCAACGATTTCGACGTGCGATGAACGATGCATAATAATAATTTGAACAAATGCGTGACATACTAGAACTATAGGGGGTTCAAATCGGTTGTAGTCACGAGAAACACGAGGTTGCCTTCATACAGGATACAGGTCAACAAGTCACTAATGTACTAATGAAAGAAAAATCAATCGGATGTACACACACATCAACGCCTGATAAGTAATCGGTAATTACCCCCTTCCGACTGTGCGGCAGAGTCGTACAAGATAAGTGTACTGTTACCGTTGTTGTAGTTTAGACTATTGCTGCTGATGACATTTGTTTGGCTGTAGGAACGGGTAGGCGAGACAGGCTTTATCGTCTCCTTGACTTTATAAGGCTTGGTCCCAATTTGTGGTACCTCCGCACCCTCGATGAATAGAAACTAAAACAAATAACGACAAATCGGTGTTAGAAAATCAACTGTTAAAATCATCATCAATCTCTTTTTTTTTTTGTTTTTTTAAGATCTTTCAAATATCTAAAATGATTCGTAAAAATTCAACAGACGCAAACATTTTAAAAGAATAACGTGGCCTTTTATTAATACGTATATTAAAATATTTCGTAAGGCAAATATCATGAAATCCCGATTGATATGAAATAAAATTGAATAAAAACGATTACCTCCACTGTGAGGGTGCCTGTAATATCATCTTCCTCGTACGGTCGTGCCTGGAGAGGTATAATTTGCCGCTGACTCGGATTCGCGAGAAGTTCCTCAACGCCTACGATTCCTAGCCCCAAGAATCTTTGTCTTTTGTTGACATGATCGAATACCTCTAACAATACCTCGCTCGTGTTATGGCTTATATCGCTGCAAATGTATATCGAAGCTTAGCCGCTGCTAATATGTTGACATTTTCCGTAAAAATAAAATATAAATTAACAGTAATAGTAATAACGACGACGACAACGACTACATCAACAACAAGAAGAATAATAAAACGATAGATATTGAAGAATCGGGTAAATAATTTTTCATCAATTACAATAAAAACGCTTCATCCCATAGTGGATTTTTGGTGTCTTTCTTTATAGAGGTCTGATTCTTTTGCGGCGGTTCATCCAACTCCACGACGCAATAAGGTTCCACGGCTCCTTGTTGACCGCCGAGGTCGATAGCTCTTACCACTTTTACAAGCAAACGTCTTTCGCCAGGCACATATTGCATCGGCAGGGACGAGGGTGCGACGTGGTGTCCTTGAAGACGTTGATGCGACGGTTGATGCATCATCGAATTCGAGGCGTTCTGCGAGACAAGTCATCACAGTACAGTAGGTATGCAAGATAATAATAGTACGTAATAATTTACATACAAGCTACATTGTACACGTACTTTCAACAACAGAAGAAGAAAGAGAGAGAGAGAGAGAGAGAGAGAGAGAGAGAAATATTTTAGATACATATATATATATATATATATATATATATATATGTTGTCGGCGAATATAATGAGAATTTTACAATGATAAAAATAATCAAATAAATACTTGATCTCTCAATTGACCGATCGATATAAATCGCTATCAATAACTTACCACACCGTCGTAATGTGTGGGGTATGAAAAGCCTGGCTGAAGGGGCGGCTCTCTCCATAATCGAGGACACGTGGGATATTGAGAGAGATTGAGGTGAACATTGGTGCCTCGCAGAGCACCCACCACAATTTCCGTTACCACTTCTTGCAACTGGCTTTCGTCCAAGTCTTTCTTTATTGTGCCCACCGCAGCCAGAGAGATTTTTACCTGTGTAATACGAGAAATGGTAAATAATATTGTTTCATTAACTCTGCTCCAACTGGTCGATCGCCGCGCGGTCAGATGACTACGGCAGTTTGTAAAGAACGACCAAAAAGAAACATTCACATGAAAAATATTTGTCCGTCTTCTTCATGTCTAGCTCTCGATACAATACGTCCAAGACTATATATAAACACGATATATCGTCGCTTGTCGCAGAACGAGTGACAAATAGCTGTGATCGCATAATGACGGAAGTTTCCACGTGTTAACGTGTTACATCACAGGAAATCCGTTGATAGCAATGTTGCACGCACCTCTGGCCAGCCGTCGCATTTTAGATCAATCAGCAATTTCTCGGTGATGCAGACGACGTTAAGACGAGCGCGAAAACGATTGACATTGACCCGATAGTGATTAATCTCCACCTTATCCCCTCGTTGCCGAAATGCTTTCAGCTGCAAAGCTGGAGTAGCCTCGCAGTCGCATGTAATAGTCTGAAAATGATTATTTCTTATAAGGTGATTCATCTGTATTTATATCTGATAACTAAATATTAAATTGTCAGCTATTGACTATAATCTAAAAGTTCATTATTACTGACGATTCATTATTACTATACGAGTACGATCTAAAATGCTTTAAAAAATGAAAACAATTATGTACGCAATTTATCTAAAATTTTTTATATTATGGTTTTCCAAGTCATTGATAAAAGACTTGGAAAGAGAACAAGAGCGGGATGTCTACGTACCACGTCATCCTTCGAATCGCATTCGCAGAAGATATTTGACAAGCTTGGCGGATAAGTCTCTGGAAGTACGCGAACGAATTCAACGCCAACTCCGTGCTAAAACATATAAATAAGTCTAATAGCGACCATTTAGGCACACCATGCAGTCGACGAAATATGTACGCTTAAAAAATATCTACGTCGCACACGCTTCTTTATACTGCGTGTGATAATTATCTCGTTGTCGTTTCTCTTTATCCGGTACGCAATCGCGTGTGGCGTATAATACCACGATATCACTTATTTGCATAGTCGGAATAAAAGATGGAATAATCCGTCGTAATTGTTTATACAAAACGGCATACGGTTTGTTCTAAATCAAATAAGAAATCTTCTAGGCATATATATATATATATATATATAATTAAAATCATTGTACGATAAAAAATAACGGATAATATAATTTTTGTATCGAAATCTATTACGCGTCACGCAATAACTTGAAAAATTCCAAGTTACGTTGCAAATTTGTTGTTTACGCACAATAAACGTTAATTAAGCAAAGCTAGGATAGTTAGTTACAACTCACAAAAAAATTAAGTTATTCCGGTGAAGTGATGCCATCAACTATACACGTGGCAAGGACAGCGTCGAACCGTAACGCCTTTTTATATACTAATGACCTTTGATATAAAGACCTATGTAAATAATCACGAACTATTCTCCACGGAAATAAAGAAAGAGAATAACACAAGATATCAAGTGGATATTTTAGGGTATTTTTATATTTAAGGAATATTAGTTGTCCCACATACACACAAGAGACCAAATCATCGGTATGTACAGTAAAATTTTAGTTCTTTAGCTATTACTCAAATGATAATTTTTTATTACTTTTTAATTTGCTTATACATTTAATTTATTAATTTATTTTACCGGCAATAAATGTTTATGTTGGAAAAACTGTTGATCTTGAGTGAAAGAGAGAGAAAGAGAGAGAGAGAGAGGTAACTGGTTGTGACGTTTAATCGTAATTATTCACAAAGCAAATAAATGATGTGACAATTTGATGTAAATGAAATAATCGACAGTCTATCAAATTTTCGCCATTTCTCGTAATTTCAAGCAAACGGACCATTCGATGAAGCACACGTTAGACAAGATGATCGAGTGATCTAATGAGCAATATCTATTATCAAACGCAAAATTCAATGCGCTCGATTTTGCTGAAGATGTGTCATGTGCTTATAATAGAAGAAATAATGAAAACATCGAAAATGACCTACGAAAATGATCCACTTTGTAGTAATTTGACGACGTATATACCAAACAAAAAAAAAGGTATCGCGCCTCGCTCAAACGTTCGAACTTATTCAAAATCACCACGCACGCAAACACAAGTGTGTGGCGTGTATCCTCCTCTTTTCACCCACGCCTCGAGAAGAGTTTGTATCTCGCCTTATCGAGCGCGACGAATCGAACGTGCAAAGTTTCATGTGAATCTGAACACAACATATTTTATGAAAACCATCGAATTATATAGAAATAAGCATACTTGTAATTATTAATTTTCTAAAGCCATCAGCTCTCTCTCTCTCACTAATTAAAAATTAAAGATTAAAAATTTTTCAAGATTTTAAAAAGTTTACTAGCGTTGGAATCGAATTCTAGGAAAGTTTCACCACACGTTTTCTGGCGGTGCGACAAAGAAAAAAGTTAAGCTCAACAATCCTCGTCTTCTCACCTCATCGGTGGAGCTGGCGGTGAAATCGTTAAGGGAAACCACCCAAGTGGCCAAGAGTTCGTTAAGGATGACGAGATCGTGATGAAGCCACACGATCAGTTCGTTGACCCAGCGTACGGCCTCTGCATCCGCGCCAGTCGCGGTCGGAAGATGCAGCGCCCTGGAACTTCGAGACGGGCTGATGAGGGCACCAGAGGTCTTACGGATCAGACGTTTCCTGATCGGCGGCGTGGGTGGCACGTAGCCTCCTGGCGATGGTGATCTCACACCTGCTACTGGACCACCACCAACACCACCAGCAGCGGCAGCAGCAACAGCAGCAGCAGCAGCACCACCACCACTACCACCACCACCACCACCACCACCACCACCAACACCACCCCCAGTAGCAGCACCAACGGTACCGCCACCGCCACCAGCAGCAGCGACATTGACGGTACCACCGCCACCAGCAGCTGCACCACCGCCGATACCAGCAGCTCTCGCGAGCGATGACGAAGACGTCGAAGAAGGTGATACAGATTTGGACTTGTCAAATAATTTTCCAACAAAGGTACCAGCGGTGCTCGTCGTCAGGACACTCTCATCGTGACGAATATGGCCATCCTTGGCAAGCTGCGACGACAACGATGACGACGACGACGACGACGACGACAAGGAGGTGACGGTGGCGGCGGTAGCACCGGCGGCGGTGGTGGCAGCGGTGGCGGTAAGCTCGTTCAGCACAAAACGATTGTACACATATTTGCCGACGCACAACACCACCAGACCGAACAACATCCAACCGAATATCAGCATCGACAACGTATCCATGGTCGTTTCACCAGTCGAGTCGAAACTGCATATCAGATCGTCCACCCGCTCGGCCAAGTCGGCCATATTGCCCCATCGTTCTGCCAACCAAGTCCAATTGGATTCCAAAAACATTCTTTTCTATTTTCACCCGCGAGCAACCGCGGCCCCACCACTGCTCTATACTTGGCTATTAATACGCCATACATATACCCTGGGCTCCCCCGGCCACGCTACACGGCACTGGACGGCCCCGCCGTCATGTTTCTCCACGTCGCGCGTCGCGCGTCGCGCCTCGCGTCTACTTGCCGCGTGTCTACTCTCGGCACTCTCAGCGGTACGCCTCCTGCTCCGTTTCCGCTTCGGAGTTCGGGGACGATCCGTAACCTTCTCTATCCACAATCAGACCTGGCCATTGCTCATTTGCTTTCGAGGTCACGCGTCGCCGCACCGCTCTCTTCCAACGTTTCGCTGGCCCAGCAGCCATTTATAAGCCCCGATAAGGGTCGCGGTTACCGACCTTTTCGGGTCTGTCCTGCTGAATTCGCGACCTTCGACTGGATCCGATTGAGACCAAAGTTGAAAGCTTGGAAGCCGCAGCGTGCTTTTTTTCACCATCTCATCACGCCATTGAACTTGATAACGATCTCTCTTTATTAGGCCAGTGTGTCATCGATAAAATCGAACCTAATATATTTTCTCTCAATCTGTCTACGTAACGTACTCCAAAGATCGAGAGCTACATGTGATTTGCAGTCGAAACTGCAAGCTCTATCCTTGAGATACGACAAATGTCAATCTTCGAGCTTGGAGATCTCGTTGTATTGAGATTAATTAAAATAATACGGTGTGCAATAGCAGTATCATCCATCTTTCCTGCCTATCTTTTGTTTCTGTTTTCTCTCGAGACGAGTTTAAGCTGTAAGAAAAAACATTTGATTGATTAAATTTCAACGATATGACACGGTAGGTTGTGAAATATTCGCGGCATCGACTGATACTTAATATGCAAGTTTTCTCAATTGCCAAATTCAACTTCATTTACAAGAATACTTGCTTTACTCGCTTTACTCGCTTTACTAGAAGCGTCAAAATTTGCTTCTGAAATCGAATTTGCTTTCTCATTGTCATATTCAAGATTATTTCCAATATATTACTGTTTTAATTCTTTCTCAATATTCTTTTATCTCTATCTATATATCTTACATTAATATTCCTTAATAAATATTCCTTAATTAACAAAAAAAAAAAAAAAGAAAAAGAAATAACACAAGCGGGCTTAAAGAGTCAATGCTCGGATATCCGTGTGCTAATAAATAATTAAATATTTTATTAAAAATATAATTGTATTATTTAGAAGAATTCTGAAGAAAGCATGCATGTTATTTAACTTTCGACATGTAAATAACATAAACGCGCTTGATTGAAGCACGCTCCAGTGAAAAGTTGAAAGAATAAAAAAGTCTCATTGCAATTATATTGTGTGTTTTAACCGCATTACTCTACACAAATATTTTTAGCCGGTTATCGTCGTATCGTTGGTTGGTTGAGCGATAACAGGTAACGACAAGTAGACGCAACAGCGAGAATTATTCGCTAGAAACCTTGACGATGTCTTATCACTTGACTGTCATAATTTTCCCTACACGAGAGACGGATTGAGAGATGTGGCGTGCATCACATATGTATATGAATGGACAAATGTTACTGGTCATAGAACAAGTTTATAGAAGAAGAGGAAGAAGAAGAAGAAGAAGAAGAAGAAACGATTTTCTCGCTGTTACTCTTTATTGGTGAGAGATGCAAATTCAATCTCGAGTTGACGATCAATGGTCGGGATCAATGAGAAGGATTCAGTCACGAACTCTCTTTCGATGAAAGCTTTCGAAAGCGAACGAGTAAAAAACAAAATAAAAAAATGAAAAGATCTTTATTCTCTAAATCTCTGTTCCCCGCTTTCGTTCCTTTCGTCTTTATAAAAAAAGTTTAAAAAAGAAAAAAGATAAAAAGAAAATAAGAAATAGCAAATATATAAAATAAGAAACTATTCATCTTCATATATATGACACATGAAAAGATTATTTAACATTTATTATTGTAAAATCAAAGTTATTTAATTTGAAAATGGATATTGAAAGCAATTGATTCTTTCAGATTCTTTCAGATTCTCTCCAACTGGTCCAGATTCGCTCGTCGTTAATGTTTCATGTATGTACACGCGATAATGCTGCCAACAATCAAGAAGACTGTTCTTTCCTAAGCCAAATGGCGCGATAGATACGAGTACGTTCACTGTAAACGACCTTAAAAGCGATATCGCGAAACCTGGTGAATGTCCTACTCCAAGTGCCGTTACACTTTCGCTTTACCGCTTACACCTTACAGCAAAGTAGAAAGTGTGCGCGTACGATGAGTCATCTTATAGAGGTGATTTATATCGATATTCGTTCTATCTCATTATTTCATTAGCTTAATAATCCACTTTTTGGATTCGTCACTTGGCGATATCAACTTTACATTACTATATCTCGTTCTACCTTAAAGAGCATCTTACTGATAGTGAATCTTGACAATATTTTTCGCGTGAATCGGCCAAAATGACTCATTGTCAGTCATTTCGATCAGACGTACCAATATCAATGCTCCGAAGAGTATACACGTAAAGAGAATTTATGAATAAACGCATTCGTTTCTTTTTCGAAAAATCGTGCATGGGAATCTATCTCTTATCTAATTGGAATTATTCGAAATACCCTCGTTTTTCGACCGGTAATAAATATTATATTTTTCTTTATTCGAATTATTAGTTTTTATTAGTGAAAAAGAAATCATTTTGATTTGACAAATCGAGATTTTCGAGAGGAGGTTTATTAAATTATTCGCGACCCGATTACGCGACCCGATCGATCAATCTTAAGAACGACTTTAGAACGACTCTAGAGCGACCAAAGAAAATGATTTTTACGCTCGTTAAACAATTTCTACAATGTTAATCATGAATCGTACGTAAACGAGTACGCGTACACTTGCACTTATATGGTATACACGCACATTTCTACCATCGCGCATCAAAGTAACGCCAAATATACTGGATATTGATTAATCTCTGAGCAAGATGAGTTTCGTTAGGCGAACAAAGGGAGATTACTCCGATTCCTATACGGCGCATATACCTTATGTTAATTATCATCGCGATTGTTTTGAAAATAATTCAACAATTGACTCGTGGAAAAATTCGTACGAGAGCGTTAAACAGAGTCGCTCTGAAACGTAAATTTTCTTGACAAAATTATTTAACATTTTATTTTTCTTAATGAAAAGGATAAAAATATGCATTCTTTTAACCAAGTATCTTCTTAACACGTAAGCGGAAAAATGATATGATTGGACATGCAAAATTGAAATGCGTTTGAATCCGTATAGCTATACAGAGTGCCTCGGCGCATTGCGTCTCTCTTAATTCTCTCAGATGCAGATCCGGTGTGATCCGCGGTATGCTGGATGCAACTGTCTAAATAAAATCTAGATTCCAAATAATAAACAATTTGAAAAACAAAAGCAAACTTGACAATCGAATAATAATTTCGTTTGGCGTACGATCTTATTACTTATTATCTTATTATCAGCCGAATTATTCTACATTGGATAATTCGAAAAATCGAAAGATTCTTTCAAATACAACGTAGATCAATAAGATCGTGATGTAATTAATTAACATTCGATTACACTAGCCATCGCACAGACACGCGACACGCTCGAGAACTCGGCGTGTCTCATTCACATTTTGCACTTAACTCCAGAACGATAACGACAACAATGGTGAGAGAGTGACGACAACAATGACGCCTACCTCCTCGCGGAAAATGGACGCACCGCTCGACCGCGCTCGACTGCGCTCTACTGCGCTCGACTGCGCTCGACTGCGCTCGACTGCGCTCGACGCGACGTCGTCGTCGTCGTCGTCGTCGCAACGGCGGTTCGCGCCACTCTGACGTTCGATTAATCGGCCGATCCCGTCACCGTCGCCGTCGTTTCGTCGCTTCGACTCACGGACAAACCGTCGCGTCGCGTCGCGTCGCGTCGCCGTCGTTGGACTCGGAGGGGCAACCCCCGCCAGAATCCAACGTCTAGGTCTACGACTCTATCCCCTTTTCCTCATATCCTCTATATAACGCGAAACAAGATTTCGGGTTCGAAAGAAATCTGCTGGAGATAAAATATCACTTGTTTCTCCGTATTTCGAAAATTATGAAAATTATTACGTCGTAAATTCCTACTCTTTAGCAGTTGGCTCATTTCGAATCAACTTTTATTTTAACGAAACGTTTTCCTTTCAACATCCAGAGCTTTCTATTCCACGTTAATTCTGTCAAGTTTCATATTAAAGATATTGTGTCAATCTAAAGACACAAATCTTAAAAAAAAACACTGTTTATATTACTCACTTATTAGAATCTGAGCCAACTAAAAATGTTTATTTCAATCGTTAATTAAATTATTATCTGATGTATTTAGAAAATTAGACGTTTGCACAAACCACGTGCATTCTCATGGATCGAGGTTGTATAGGATAATTCAAAATTACACGTTACATCAGTAAGAGAGCAGCGTAGATTGCCACAAATTGATGCTCGAGCAATCTACGCTACTACTCTTGCGCAATATTATCATCATCTTTATGGAAAAGAAAACTTGAGAAAAATTACTTACAATATAATTGCAAATGAAATGTTTTTCTTAGAATCGAATTATTTCAAAAATGCTCAATGTATCTTTAAACATGTAAATTTAAAATGATTCTTTTTTCCTTACTCTAATAATCACTGTTCTATACCTTTTATTACCCAGTGAAAAACTTAGAATCGACCAATCTTCCGATTCGCCCTATATGCCTGGCGGTTGTGGATATACCGCGTATACCGCGCGCGCGGTCCCATATCGATCCGCTGCGCAGCACCCACCACCTCCACCCGGTTGACCTCGCGACGAATCATCATCCTCTACCTTGGCACTATTCTTCAACATCTATTCTTTTAAGCTACGTTATATTACATTTTTTGTGCTGAAAATACAATACACGTATCTTTAAGTTAGGCTACATATACTCGGAGTAAAAGATAGAAACACGTGTGCAATTGTAGATATGATATATATTCATTATCACATCTCTCTATTTTCAACGATAACACAAAACCAGGTTATCTTTGGATTACCGTGTTTTTATCATAACATTATGGTATAACGTTCAACTTACCGTCCACATTTACAATCACTTCCTTATAAAGGTTCACATCACTATTATCATTTGTCGTCGCAATAATCTTCAGTAGTGATTGCAGATGAAATTAATGATTCTAAAAACAAGTGATAACATTTTTTATGAAAATGAACAAAACTTTTTGGATTCAAAAGATGATATAATCCGAAGAGAATTTGGAAAAATCATCTTTAAAATATATAAGAAAAAATGCGTGCGTGTGTGTGTGTGTGCGCGCGCGTGTTGAAGATTGAATCAGATGCCGATAATGCAACGAAAGATTCATCATCGTCGTAAATAGTTACGATGTCACGATCATATCATATGCAAGATATTGGACTTGGATTTAGTAAACTCGGATAGTACGAACGAGAGACTGACTAATCGCAATGTTAGTTGAAAATCGATCATTGAATAAAACAAAAGTTTTTGTTAACTATGCGGCGGCAATTTGATCGAATTAAGCCGGATAAGTGATTAATCGTACATTATCTCGCGATACACCTCAACTTATAATTCATACGATTTTTTCGTACAAAGACTGAAACATAATTATTTAAAATTGAATCTTGTGCCTTGTTTATCGCATTCACTTGTGTTAAATTCACATACATTATGGTTACTCGTGTTACATCAAATTATGTTTACGACATAACGTTTGAAACTTTTTTTATCGGAATTACGAGTATTTTTCATATCCAATTTTCTTTGAATCTTATAAGAAATAAATGTGACGATTGCCTTCGCAATTCAGCTGTAGATAGCGCATAAATACGATGACGCCCGTCTAAAAATAGCTCCAAGAAATATTTCATTTACATCACACACGAGTATAAAAACACGTAAACTTGAAATCTGCTTCTGATTTCAATGATTTCAACAGAAGAAAAAGTTATATTTCCGTGTATGGTTGCGATATTTTACGTTTGTTGTAATTTCTTTCTATAATTCTATAATTTCTTGCACAATAAAAATTGAATTAAATTATGTAAAACGAGGAAGAAGATTTGTACAGCGTATACTCTTTTTATTGTTTTATCATTCATTTACATACAAATATTTTCAAGATACGTCTTATGAAACGAAGTAGTAGCCATATTCGGTGCTCGCTGTATTTCGCGCTTACGTTACAATTAAAAGAACGTATCTTTCGATACAAAGTAGTTTTTTTCGCTCTCTTTTTATCTCATTCACTTAAAATATTACATTAACCTTGAGCTCGTCTCGTCCACTTTCAAAAAAGTAAATCGTCCGCAACTCTTTCGGTGCTCGCGCATCATTACGCAGTTCATGTGATTTAGCTCTTCCGTTTGTGCGAGAAAAATAAATTATTCGTAAAAAAGAAAAAAAAAGAAAAAAAAACAAAACAGGAAGAGATAGAGAAATATTTAGGTTCACAATCTCGAGGAAATGATAAAAGTGTGCGTCATAAAAAGATTGAAAAGATTCATATCCCCGTCAGATTCCTCCTCAGCACCGAATAAGATCGATGTAGATAATCAACAACAAGTTAGCGAGTACGAATCGTACTCGTAGATTCTCCCGGCCTCTCGTTAAAAGAATTTAAAAAGATGTTTGTAAAAAAGGCGCTGATTTATACAACGACGAGCTGCTCCCTCGCTCTCTCGCTCTCTCGCTCTCTCGCCCGTAAGCTCCCCTTCCGAATCCTAACGCACGCTGCGAGGAATGAGAGAAATCTCGAGGATTTGGCAGTCGATGGCTGTTGACGGACGCTGTTTGATTCACACGCGATCATTCAGCACAACATATCACAATTCGAGGTAAAGTTCGGCATGCCAACAACGGCGACTTATGATTCGCATAATGTATCCTCGCACGTGCAGCGTGCTTTTCGGCAGTAATAATTTTAAACTCGTCGAGTTCAACGTTCGATACTGCAAAAATGTACTCAACGTCACACAGACCCATCGTTCCATTCTTTCCATGCCGAGAGTAAACATAGAGATCGCTTTCACGTACCTCTATCATCGAAATCCAAACCTTATTTATATCGATTTCAAACAGTTCTCTTCTCTCTTACGTAAAAGCTAGACAGTTTCGACGCCATCCATTTGCGTCTCGTATGATTACGCTTTGTATTCGGGTAATTATCGGCGTATTTTATCTTACAACAATGACAAAAGTCGCTTTTTTTTTTTTTTAATTATTATTCACTTTTCGTCTTGCGCGAATTTTATTGGAATATCGATGATTCAGAAATTTTATCTGAATATGCGTTTGATCGTTAAACTAGAAAAACCACATGTATCGCGTGCAAGTCGCTCGTCCCAATTCATGTTCTCTCTCTCTCTCTCTCTCTCTCTCTCTCTCTCTCTCTCTCTCTCTCTCTCTCTCTCTCCACCCCCCTCTCTCACACATGTTACGAGTGGTGTGTGTGTGTGTGTGTGTGTGTGTGTGTGTGTGTGTGCGCGCGCGCGCGCGCTTGCAATTTTTTCACGTATCACTTGTATATCGAAGGCAGGACGAAGCGACGTTTAAAAGTATTAAGGATACCATGGAAGGTAGAATTCTTTGCGATATCGTGATACTTACGACACAGCTTACTAATTAATGTTTACATATGTTAATTCGCAGTCATTCGGCACGCACTTTTCTAAACACAGCTTAAACACCAACATTTTCACTTACACGAGTGAAGCCAGCGACGATTGGTAACAAATGGATGTTACACACCAATTGTTACGCACTAATTACAACTGCTTATGTCAACGAAATTATTTCTTAGTGACGAAATATTAATCTTTAATCTCACTGTTATTGTGTTTAGTCGTTAATTCTTTTTATAATTTGTATATTTTTATTATCGCTTAAAAAAATAAAAAGATAATTAAGAATAATTCTTAATAAAGACGCGAGGAAACAGAACACAATCTAGAATATGATGAAAAATATACAAATGTAGAATCTTAGCTTTTAGAATGATCGCTTATTGAAAATTTGAAAGAGATGGATGAAATAATGCAATTTTATAACCACCACTTAAATTAATTATTAATAAATAAATCATTAAAGATTTCCGTCGTTGGTCTCACTCGTCTTAAACGTGTCGAATTTAGAGTCGTTTGTGCATTCGATCGCGTTGACATTTTAACTTGGCGATACGCAGTGCTTCTCTCATTGGCTTTGGTCGCGACAACCCTTTTTATCACCGTCCTCCACGTTATTATCCCAACCCCTTCTCGGCCCGCTCTCATTAAATAACTTTATCAATCTTAACACAAAAACACACTTAATACTCGCGTTAAGACTACTATGATATGAAAATTATAGTTCCACTATTAATACTCAATATACTGTGGCTACGTGCAAAAAAGTATTTGCGACTAATATGCTTCTGCATAATATCGCAACTTTGATAATGCGTAGTCGCAAACATCGTGTAGACTCTAATGACGCGATAAAAATGTGTTAGATTAACGAGAATGGCAAACAACAGCGTGAAAAAGGAAGAAAAGAAGCGAAAGAATTATCAACGCATAGCTGTCGTAAATATACACGATGTTTTACGATGACTGTGTTTAATTTTAACAACCCCCTTTCTACGAGCACAATTTCGAGTAGATCCTTCCTCAAGAAAAAAAAAAAAAAAAAAAAAACTATCGACATGTCAATATACTTCTCGTGTATATTATTCGAGTTACGATTCGAGAACGATTAAAAATAAAAAACTTTTCCCGAATTAAGCTTTATAGAGAGAAGCATATAATAAATATAATATAAATATAATAGTATATATATATCTTTATTTAAAAATATTCCTCTATTTTATATATGTATATCTATATATAATTTATTTTTACTTATAATACATAGTATATTTCTCTCTCTCTCTCTCTCTCTCTCTCTCTCTCTCTCTCTCTTGCTTTTGTCTTTCTCTTTAACTATAGATTTAATTTATGTAAATAAAATTAACTTGGGACATTTTAATTATCACGATGTTTAACATTAAATATTAAAGAAGTAACAAACGACAGTTTTTCTTTCTCAAAAGTTGAGGAAAAATCGTCTCGAAATTTGAACGATTTTGCCATTATAATTACAAGAGGGTGGATTACGTAAAACATCTTGTATATCGGAAAAGAGGTAAGGAGAAAAGAAACAAGAGGAAAGTAAAAAAGCAGAAATAGAAAAGAAAAGCGTACAACAGCATAAGAGAACGAGCTCTGAAGTCGCAGCTAGAGGAACATTCGAAATAGTTAAAAAACCTTGTTCTTCGTGTTAATATTTTCACATTTTCTTCTTCTCTCGCACATTGTGATAGCTTCACTTGAGAAAAAGAAAGAAGACAGAGAAAAGATGAATAAAATAAATACACATTGTAATGGAAGATTCCCACGCTAGATGAATTTATATGTACAAAGATCAAGTATAAAATATGTATAGTAGTAAAAAGGGGCAGACAGGAATGCCTCGAGAAATAAAGAAGATAGGAAAGTAGTATAAATATTTTGTATCTATATAAAAAGACAATTGCGCGCACTCGACAGTGCATTTGTAAATTGCATACGCGTTATCTCTCGATTACCGATCAAAACGTTCGATCCATCTCGGGGGATATATCGGCAACGCGCGCCATCAAACTTATTATCGCAAAAATCATTTTCTCGAAGAGGTACACAGGATAGAAATAAATGTTAAATACGCCACACGCGTATCAAATATAATACGTATGAAATAAAACATCATAATTAAATAAATATTTAAATGAAAATGTAAAAAAGAGATAACTGCTGAAATATCGTAAGTGATAAATTTTATATATATATATATATATATATATATATATATATATATATGACATTTATGTGATTTAAAAATAAGGCATCTACATATATGATTTATCAATGCTTGCTGTCAAAATTTGATATCTTTCCTTGCGAAATTATATTTCTCACTCCGATAATTCGACTAGAAACTGTCTTTTCTCTAATTCCTTCGGAATGATTATCAAGAGTTCTTACGATTACGCTTATCGTAAACTAGCGTGCCAATGTAATAAAATTGTATGTAATAAAGCGCAATAAAACATTGCGTAATAAAAAACGGTGTAAAATTCAGCCTTCCAAGTTTTACCGTGAATTGGTAAACGACTACCAACGAAAATTCGGGTACAAAGTGGCTTTTACGATAAGAAATAGATAGATGTACGTTACTCTCCACATTACTCGTGGTCAATGTTTTACCATTGATGAAGCACTTGTAGAAAATTGACCGATTGGTGTCAGATAAAAAGGCTCAGTGTAATCAATGTCGAATTGTGTGACAAAAGATTGTTCCTTCTCCTATCTAACAATAAATATTGATTCTTGTAAGAAACAAATTTGTATTACACATGTATATTTTTAATATTAAATTATATTGAAAAAAATCTTTTAAATTACCAGTTGGATTGTTCTTTTTTTATTGCGCGTAATTTTCCACAGATGTTAGTCGCCAATAGCCAGTAGCCAGTATAATTTTACGCGATTGTTTCGATAAAATAGAAAATATGTTACTAGTAATAATAATAATAATCGTTTGCGATAATAATAAAATTAAGCGTAATTACAATATTACGCTAATATTAAGCGTAATTACATATCGCATTCTAATTGATTGTATTAAATTGATTGAGTGATGAAAGAAAGCCAGGATTTTTCGCGTAAAAATTTAGATACGATAACATTCGTATGTGTCGAGGGTATAGATAAATGTCAATAGAAGATAATGCAAAAAAGAAAACTATTTATCATACGTATATTCAAATTATTCGTGCATGCGACCAAACCAAATTGTCTAATAAATAGATTTGTTTGTTCGTTAAAAGCAAGCTGAATAAAATAATTAGATAATTACTAATCGTAAGAGAAGCTATGAAACTATAAATACCAGATTTCAAGGAAATTTTTAACCAACCCAAAAGTATCTTTAATGTGCAACAATATCTTCAATGTACGACAGTAGTTTCCTTGGAAAACGACTCGTCGTATTAAACATGCGAAAAACGTGAATCGCAATTTAGATATTCGACATCCAAAAATGGATTAACACGGAAATTTCTTAACTATATATCGTTTAAGCGCAATGTTCTCGAGAATTTCACAATCAACGATCGTGGCATCCGTCTATCGTCATTATTGCTATTTACAACGTCCAACATGTCTAAGAGATTAGCGCGTCGGGGGACGAGATATATGTTCTTGGAATGTATTCACCTGTTATATTTTCAAAGATTGATACGCGTCACGATAGAAATTGACAACGTCCTTTGAATAAATTAAAATGGCAGCGTACGACATCGTGTGTCGATCAAATAAAAGACAAAAATGAAAAATGTTAACAAAACACATGCCACGTCATTGATGAAAGAATTCTACATAGAATATGATTTACGATGAGATCGGTTTTATGTAAAAAAATATTTCAACACACTTGAGAAATTCTGCCTAATCATGTGCAATAAAAATATACGACGCGTAACTCGAACGTTGAAATAATTGAGTTTCTTCTTGGAAAATAAATAATTTTCGCACTGAAACTCGTAATAAGTTTGTATTTGATCAATTAATATTAACGGTAATTACAAAATTTCTTATTTGATCGGCCAAACTTATTGAGAAAAAAAGAAAGGGGAAAAGAATGGAATGGAATGGAATGGAATAGCGAAGGTGAGAGAAGATAAGTGGGAGAGGGGAGAGAAGGTGGAGGAAGGGAGAGAAAGAGAAAGAGAGAGAGAAAGAGAGAGAACGAGAGAGAAATGAGAACATTATAATAAATATTTATAAAATATTATAGAAATCCATATCATTTATACTATAAATAGTACACCATTTTTTGGTCTTTATCGATATCCCTTTAAATTACAAAGCAAATAGTATTTCATTGTACGTATATTTATTTTATATTCTCACTGAAATATTTCTCTCGCTCAAAATAAGTAAGGGTTTCTTGCAATTTTTTATACGTGTATAAAACAAAACAAAACAAAAAAAAAAAATTTCCCTGCAAAATAAATTAAATGAAACTCAATAGATTCAACGTTTTGTTACGATTGTTATGTAGCAAATAACGAAAAGATTACGGTCACTTAAGACACTAAGATTAATTTACTTACATATAAATGTTCGATATACATGAATGTAATTATATTACATTCTCGTAAATATGTTGTAAAAACCTGTATGTGGTTCTCAATATGTGATACTGCTTTGATATCGAGCAACTTAGTCACATTACTCTCCTGAACTTTTTTTTGTATCGTCTCATTCCTTTCGCTTTCGAGAGCTCGGTTTTATATCTTTCATCTCTTTTTTTATAATCTTCTTTATCTCTTATTCAGTTCTGTTCTTACGGCTGAAAATATAAAATATAACATTACATAAAGCATGGATTTTTGCATTTACATCTTTTAAATCGCTAAAGATTTTTGCACAGTTGCAGTAATATCAGTTGCGCAGATCATACCATCGATTATTTCTTGCTTCATCTTTTGAAATTCTTTCCGCACTTCTTTAATTATCTCCACTTTGAAGGCCTCCATCTCTTGCGCAGTGAGCGATGTTCCATCATTGACACCGTTTACTTTGAGAAGAGTATCCTCTGAAGCCGAACCAAATCTCTTGCGTACAGATTTCGGTGATTCGGCGCCGTTGGAGAACTTGTTATTCGATGCATTGTTCTTGTCCCAAGACTTCTTGTCTGGCGAACTTTCCGGTTCCTACAAAAAAATTCAGTTAGCACGGTACCCTCCTTCCTCCCCTGCTGCTGATTTTTCAACTCCAAGTGACCAAGTTGCACAATGAACGTTTATGAATACCGGTGGTTGTTCGGGTTGTTTCTTCTCAGCGGCAGCCCGTCGGCGCGCTAATGTCTTGGCCATTTCATCCATCATGGAAGCCATTCCGCCACCTCCACCTCTTCCTAAAGTGCCATAATTGCCGCCTCCTCCGCCGCTACCACTGCCACTACTACTGGTACTCGAGCCGCTGTTCTCTACTGGTTGCGACTGTTGCTATTCAAGAAAAAAAGGAAAAATAATAATTTTTTTATTATCTCATTTGCACGTTTTTATTTTCACACATATAAAACAAATTAATTTGACGTAACATCGCAGCTCTGCAAACAGATGACAATTTTATCTCATTAAAAGATTAAAATAAAAAAGAAAAAGAATTACCTGTTTCTTTTTAAGACGTGCTTGAAGGGCAGCGGCTAATGAGTTGGTATCAGGTGGAGGATCATTCGAAGAACCGACGGATGAGCCGGAACTAGTGGTGGCGGTAGAACTGTTAGCGTTAGGTACAGGCGGCGGTGGTGGCGGAGGCGGTGCCACAGGTCCGCCAAGCGATACCATCGGAGGCGGCGGTGGACCACCACTAGCAATAGGAGCGTAAGCATTAGCGCTGACCGTGTGATGTCCGCCAGTAGTGTACTGATTCACCGAATTTGACGGTGTCCCATATGGATTCGTCGAACTCGCTGTGGCAGCTGCTTGTACCTGACCGGTGTTACCGTACTGTGCTTGAGCCTGGATGCCATACTGTGGTTGACCAGGTTGCGCGACCACGTATTGACTCGAACTGGGCGATGGACCAGCAGCATACTGATTTATTGAACTATTACTTCCATACTGATTAACACTACTGCTGCTGTACTGTGCGGCTTGACTGCCAACCGATTGGCTATATTGACCTGTATTAACTTGTCCACCAGTAGTGTAATTGCTCGTCTGACTATTAGTACCGTAAAAGTTATTCTGACTGCCGGACGGCGGAAATTGATTCGGACTCTGGCCTACGACAGAGACCGCACCGCTTCCGGTACCGCTGCCACTATTAGGAACAGTGACGCCCGCGTACTGATTACCTGCAGACGCGGCACCATACTGATTTGCCTGATTAGTAACGTAGACAGACTGGCACTGAGACTGCTGATTCGCGAGGTTCGACTGAGATGACGGTGATTGTGCATATTGATTCATCATCATCGGTGGCGCCGGTGTCGCGGACGAGCCAAAATTCATCATTGTTGGCGGGCATGGTGGGGCGGGAGGTGCAATCGGTGGCTGAGGCGGTGGTACCGGGGGACCGACTCCCGGTCCAGCCGACATTTGAGGAACGATTGGAACCATGCCGCCGACACCTTGCAGGACTGATTGTTGTGGTTGCTGAGGCGGCTGTGGCGCCGGCGGCGCCGATGAGGTTCGGTGATGCCCGGATTGTTGCTGCTGCTGCTGCTGCTGCTGCTGTTGCTGTTGCTGTGCAGCAGATGGGCAGCTAGGTGATATAGGATTGGAACTTGCAGTTGCTGCAAAGAAATTAACTTTTATTGTTGTGTTGGTTCATAAATAAGTTCTGTTAGAAAGAAAAAGAGACATAATTAATAAATTATTTCTTTTAACAAACTAATATCATCCATGATATCTAATTTTATTAGGTAAAATGGAACTTGTGAATCAACTTGAAACAACCAATGTATATATAAAATACTGATATGTGTGCGCGGGCGCGCGCGCACGTGTGTGTGTAACATTTTTTGTGCTAGAAATGTAAATATAATACCTTGACTTTGCTGAGACATTCTACGTTCCTGAATTATTGCCACGTCTTCTCTAGTCATGGTTCTGCATAGATAGAAATTGAAATTAGTTTCAAAATGATTTTTTATCGATGCATAATTAATGTAAAGCGTAGAAACAGCCAACTAATACATAAATCATCTATACCATAATCCTGTGTATAGATTATACTATAAATTCACTTTCACTGGCTTAAAATATTTCAATATTGACACAAGGAGAAAAAAATCACGCACGGAGTAAATTTAATTATGTTGTACGCTACAAGCTAAGTATTACTGCACTACAAAGATTATTTCCTATTTCGCTATACAATATGTATACGTGTGTGTGTATGTGTGTGCGTGTGTGTTTCATTGGTAGAAGAATAATCTTATCCTATGTTAAAAACTGTTAAAAAGTTTGACATTGATATCAATTTATACAAGAAGGACCTAAAAAAGATATTAATCTAATTATTTTCATCATATAGCGCAAGATACTTTCCATATAAAATCCATTTAAATATAGCTGTAAATGTAACTTGTTTTCTTATCCCTGCTTTGTTTGTATATTCAGGCCTTATTTGTTTTAAATATCGAAATTGTCAAGAACCTTGAATTTTATAAAAACCGTCTCCCCCCCCATTCCTTTCGTGGAAAATTAAAGAAAAAAATATCGAGCTTGGTCGCTGTATTCGAGTTATTTCGAGAGACACAGGGTGCAACAGACGGAGTAAATTCTTCCGCTTAATCTCTGCGATTTTATTTTCGACATCGCGTAAATATCTTTACGTGAACGTTTATCCTCGTTTTCAGGGTAGCTGGAGTTTCTCATCATAGATTTACCATGTGAAAAAGAGGAAAAAGAAAGTAGAGAAAAAAGTTAGTTGATAATAAGTGCCAAATTGCAAAACCCTTCAGGAACTGTACAAAAGAGGAAGGGAAGGAGGAAAAAGGGTGAGAACGCTACTCTTAGCCTCATGGTTAATGTCCGCGATCTCTACTACAGGAAATCAGGAGTCCTAGATAGATCTGCATGACCTTTAACCCATATTAACCTAATGCTGTCTTATGGCATAACAATACCAACTAAAACGATATATTTTAGAAAAATTTTTTTATAAAAGCAAAATTTTCAATGCGTAAATCGTATACATTACTCCTCGACAGATATTCACACCTTTCTACATGACGTTATTATTAAAACGACATGTTACGTAAAAGAACTGCTTTGACAATTAATAAAGAAATTCAGGTTATTATGGATTAAAAGGACGGGAAGGTCACCTCGTGTGTCCATCGCCCGGTGAGCCACGCGCACAGCCCGTTTGAATGGTGCCAACAGCACCACTAACGGTCACGTGGTGCTCGGGGGTTGTGGTGGCAGAGCCCACGGGCAGGGCCGTCTGGCCTCCTGTAGGCAGATGGCTCAGGGACAAGGAGATCCGCGCGTTACGACCTTGACTGCAACCAGTCAGGACAGATGTGTGACTCGCTTTAGGTGAACGATGGGGAAATTGAAATGGGTCCATATGTCCGTAAAATAAGTTGTCACCCTACAAACTTTGCGCTTTTATATATATCATCCTGAATAACGATCACATCGTGTGCGAACATCAAAACTGCCTCGTTCAATGGCGACTCCACACTGCTTTGTTGTATTTAATGAAAACATTTTTAATGGAAAAAAAAAAATATAAATAAAATTGCCTACATTACGTTTGAAGATGTGACATGAATCGTCTAAACTCTCATTGTGTGCGCTGTATTACAACTCGTAAAAATAATTGCACGCTGTACATCGTTTACAAGCGAAAACAAAATAAAAAGAAAATGAACGATGCTCACCTGTATCCCATATCCTCCTCATACTGTGCGATTGCCTGACTCTGCTGCTGTTGCTGCTGCTGCTGCTGTGGCTGCTGTTGTGGCTGCTGTTGTGGCTGCTGTTGTGGCTGCTGTTGTGGCTGCTGTTGTGGCTGCTGCTGCTGCTGCTGCTGCTGCTGTTGATAGGCGGTTTGCTGTTGAGTAGTCGTGGTAGTTGTCGAAGCGAGACTTCTTGATATGTTGCTACCATTGCTCAGCACCTACGCAACATCACAATAAAACGTCATATATGTAATTAGAAGCTAATTAACAATGATATATCCAATTGCCACAGCACCTAAAAAGCAGTCGGCAATTGTAATTGAGAGTGAAATCAAGACTGAAATCAATGTCCCACGATTAACGTTAACAAACGTTGGTTTTTTATTGCCAAGTTTTTTGTTTTATTTCTAACTAATGGCATTCCCAAGAGATGACTCGAATAAAAGTTATATCAAGTTACGATTTTAAATCGTCGTAACAACTTGACGATACTAAACGTACAAATCCAAATAAATGATCCGAGATAGTAAGTTGGAGTTAATTGTAACAAGATGAAAGAAATGTTATAAATTACATCGAGTGCCTGGAGCATCGCCCGAGCGAAGGCATCGGCGTCGTCTTTACTGGAAAAGTTGAGCCCGTAGACTTGCTTGTTATCTCGCCACTGGTGAAACGTGACCGTGGCCTGATTGTACTTGAGTCCCTTAAGAATCGCGCAGTTGATAACAATCTCGTGGTCCTGCAGCTTCCTACCGACCACGCGGAACGTATTGTTCACCTGATGGTGATAGAGCTGGACCTTGGACAGGCCGGACGAGCTGCCACTTGGTATCCATTTCTTGTTCACGTCGTCGTATACCATCACCGACGCACGGGCGGATGATATGCTCACTTCGCTGTAAATAATAAAATATTAGTTTTTGCCTTTTAGTCAATTGATTCGCAATTCTCTTCACAAATCTTTCACGTTCTTTCGTCCTCTTCGTTACGTTACAGCTCAACGGGAAAGGGGAAAATGAGAATCGTTTTATCTCTATGTTGACAAGTGTCACATTGTTAGTGATGTATATTTTTCAATCGATTTAATTGTAGATGTAAGAGCAAAAAGAATTAAAGATTAGGAGAATGTAAAGCGATGAAAATATATTTGTGTGTGCGCATGTGTGTGCGCAAATCAAAGTTCTTATCTAAAGAGTCAATAAAATAAACCTCTCCGTTTATCATCCCCTTAGAAGAGGAGAAGGGGATAAGTACGAGTAATGTTGCATCGTGCTGAATCGTAGGCGGTACATGCGGCGCATGTCTATCGGGCCGTTATCACTTTTTTTCATTTGCTCATGCGAGAAAGTTAATAATATCGCATAATCGCATAATCGCATAATCGCAATGCGAATCGACGAAACATTAGATTATACATTTTCTTCGATTTATAATATTTATGTTATAGATATATAAGACAAATATCTCTCTACTTTATATTTGTGTTAATAATATTTCTGATATATAACGCTTTGTATAGATATATGGTAAGCCGCTTTCCAACGAACAACGCAAAACTGCGCGTATCACTCTATACACGCATGAAACCGGATAACCGGACACATGAGCGTACCAAAAAGGTATCTTGAAAATATTGCTCAGATATCCTTCAGATTTATAAACGTCGCGCGTCGCGTCGCGTCGCGTCGTTTATAAAGAAACAATCGAGTCTTAGAAAATATCGCGATAGTGGGCGAGAAGGCGAAGAAGGACGAAGGAGAAAATTGACGTGCGTCGTGTACCACGAACGGCTATCTGGTTGCCAAGAAGATGGTTGCTGGCGATAGCTCGTACGCTGTTGCACATTCACACGCTGCTGCGACGCGGAATCTTCTCCCATCGTTACGGAAGAGCACATCCTGGCGAACGTGCCTCGACTTTGCGTCTGATTCTCGCGCGAGTAATCCTCGAAGGACCATCTCGTCGTCCTGCCGGTTTTGAAGAGGGAAGAGGAAACGCTCTCGCGGCGAGAGCCCCACATCGCGAAGAGAGCTGCTGCTGCTGCTGCTGCTCCTTTTTCTTCTTCTTCTTCTTCTTCTTCTTCTGCTTCTCGCTAAGGATAACTCGTCATTTTTATCGTATCGATCACCATTCGATCAGGAATACCGCGTAGCCGGTACAATCATAACCGGAAACGGAACAAGATGTTGTAAACGCACAGCTTGCGCACGCTGTAACGAAACGTTTGCGATTCGATCCGCGATATTCGAGCGCGGAAGAGGGAAGAGGTAAGAGGTTCGTGTGCTCGCTGTCGCTTTCACTCAACTGACAAGAGGCAGTCTCCGTTCCCGCAAAACGGGAACAGGACGAGGTAGGATGTGGTTCGAGATACCGCCACTTCCTCGACTATCCTGCTGCCGTTGTTGCTACTGTGTGCTACGCTACGCGTATGGTATGTGCACGGTCAGACAGAGTGATAACGCGCGCGACGCCCAATCGGCCGCAACGTCCGTCGCGGTTAGCCTTTCACGTTTCGCGTTTCGCGTTTCGCGTTTCGCGTTTCGAGGACGATTGCGTTGCACGAACCTAACGCAAATGAACGGTGGATAGATTAAAGATAAATCAGCCAAATCGATCATTTTCGAAAATAGATTGATTAGATTGAGGAAAAGCCAAGTGTCGGAGAAAAGAAGGAAAGAGATGTCGCGATCATTTTCTCCTCTCTCTCTCTCTATTATAATTTCAGCAATCTAATCTCCGCAGTCCTAAAGGTTGCGTCGCCGCGTCGCGGTGATCGAGATCGATCGAGAGGCATTCGGTAATTTTGTCAATCAGCTGTCGACGCGACCGCGGCGACAGCGTATGTGGGTCAGAGACCGGCCTTGCGTACGACAATTACCGGTTTAAGGGCGCGTCATGCCGTTCGAGTTAAATATCGTTGTGTCAGCTCTACTGTATAGATACGTTTTCTACAAAAGAGTAAGAATAGAGAGAATAGAGAATATCGATAAATGTCTTTAAACAGACATAATTAATTAACTGACCGATTGTCCGTGAATCTCTCTCCTTTTTGCTCTATATGTCGTATCAACTGCATCAAGGGAGGATCTGTCATGTGTAAGAGTCTGTGTATAAGAGTGACGGACTCGCGAGTCGTTTCAGAGATTGCGAATTGATGGTCGCGACCCATGCACGCATCGCACGCATTCCGTATATACGGATACGGATTTTGAAATTCGCGTAACCTTTAGCGGGGATCACAGAGGAAGGACCTGTATGTTTCGACGAGAATGATGTTGGGTCGGCTACTGATCGTTGGGTCGGCTCACCCGTTCCCATTACTACTACTACTACTACTACTACTACTACTACTACAATTACTACCACTAATACTACTACCACTACTATTACTACTACTGATACTAATAATAATACTATGTCTCATCATTTTACTTTTTGCATAATCTTCTCAAAGCTTTTCAAGCGTAATACATTTGCTCATTACTTATTATAGGAACGAAATGCACAATAATGCACTTTCTTGTATCTTTCTTTCGGAATCGCCGCGATTCGTCACGTTCCCGATCGCGCGCACGGATTTATCATGCTCTTACACGAACGTCGAAACTTTCAGAGCATAAAGCGCGAACGGCGGGTAGGTATTGTATCAGCAGTCGGAAGTAACATCATTGAGATTCTTTCTCTCCTCCCTCTTTCCGTTAGCTGCTGTAGTAGCCATCGGCGGACTGTTTGAGAACACCATGTATTACGTGAAAAGTGGAACAAATGCGTTTCGGAGCAGGGCATGCTGCCTTAGCTACTTTTCGCATGGTGTAAAACAACCATAAATCTCAATCACGACTGCGTCGCAACGATACGACGCTTCAGCGAACAAAGCTTCTCGCTGGTATTTCCAGATTACTGAATTTTAGTAGTTAGTTGAGGGAAGCGTCAACCTTTCACCAAATGTCGAATGAAACAATTACCACTGTTCCATCTATAATTGTATCTCGTTGTTGACCATCCGCGGACGAGTATCGCGATTGGACTCCCAGCGAAACGTGACAAAATCGCAAAGAAGAACGAGATACAAATACAAATTTGTATGTTGAAAAACTTCCTCTGAATCGCTGAAACTGTCACCGTCATTCTTGGGAAATTCTTGAACCTCGTTGAAACTTTAGACTTGATAATTCGGAATAAATACAATTGAAAAGAAACTTGCAAACCTTATTTTTATTTACATTTCTTCTACTAAAGCCTAAATAATACTTATAAGTAAACTGTATGGTTTGGATACGTATTTAATGGCAATTGTACGTCAACAGGATTTTTTTCATCGTCGCGCTTTTATTATCTCATTGCATTGTATCAGGTAAAAACTTGATCTATTATCTTGGAGCTTAAACCATTTTTTTTCTTTCTTTTTTTCTTTGACCTGGAGCTTAAACACCCGATGACCCGTGTTAATAAACTAAAGAAACAAGACCTCGTCTAATGAGTGAAACTCCATCCCCATCTTTATTGTATTACAAGGGAGCTTTTATAATAGCTCTCTTATCATAAAATTTATTTTAGCTTATCTCTGTTTGGGGAAAATCTCAATAATAAAATACATTTCGAACACTTGGTTAGTTTTCGTTCACAAAGCTCTATAAACGAACAGCATCTAATACGAGAGTATGTATGATGCAGCCAGAAATCAACGATTCACTTTTATCTTATTACTACGTTACACTTTGTAACATCGCGCAAGATAGAGAGAATTGAGAAAGGTGTATTCCGAGCGAGTGCAAGTGAGGAAGCGAGAGAGGAAGCAGTGACGAACGCAACATTGGATATCGAATTTATTCTTTCACTTTGTAACATCGCACGAGTGAGCATTACGACGCATTACGACGACCGACGTTTCGCTTTTATCATTAGCTGGTTGGTTTATATTACCATTGGAGTCTGATCGTGAGACCTCTATTAATTTTCACAGCTCGGCTCGGACTCGCACGCTGCCGCTGCCGCTGCTTATCTCTTATCGAAAGAAAACGTTTAGACGGAACTCTGTCGAGCATCGACGTGACATTTTCAGCGAGCCTTATCGGAACAAAATCCGGGCGACACGTCAGACCCTGATAAGGGGGAAATTGACATAGGCTTTCGATGAAATATTACAAATTATTTTACGTCTTTAAATTATAGCTCTATTATGTTATTTTCTAACTATATCGGACACAGTTTAGTGAGCATTTATTTCTTTGAAATTGATTTACGCGCGCGCGATTTAATTTTGTTGGAATAAAGCAATACTTTTTACTCCCAAAGAAACACATGTGGCTTCATCGTTGTTTCACCTCGATGAAACGAATACCGTCATCGAAAGTAGCATATGGCTAAGGTAAGTAGCCATGCGTCAACCTTAATTAGATGAGTAAAAAAAGTCAAGCGAGTAGCGTTGCTTTACAGGCATCTCCTAATGTCTCGTCGGTCATCTCGCGTATATATATACATGTAATCCGGAATCCAATTTCTTTCAATTTCAACATACAGCTACTGTAGTAAACGTTGTAGAATTTTTCACGATTCGGCATCTCGACAACGACGACGACGACGACGACGACGACGCTACCGTAATCTTGAAAAAAAACTCTCCGATGACACGGATTCTGAACCTTCGAGTCAGTAGCATGGCAAAAGCCAACTACTTTATTGGCCAACTCTTAAATAGGTTTTCCTAATCTTTCGATTACATTCATCAAATTTACCAAGGATAAATTATAATATATAAAAAGAGTCGCGCGCGACAAGTGAAAGCATCTAATAAAAAATTAATTTTCCAAGAAAGAGCAATTTTCAAAGAGAGATCTTAGAAGAAGCAATATTCCAAAAGAATATATTTATACTTTTATATTACAGAATAAAAGGGATAAAAACGTAAATAACGTGTGCGATGTAAAGAAGCGCGTCTCTCTCTCTCTCTCTCTCTCTCTCTCTCTCTCTCTCTCTCTCGGCAAGGGTGCGTAAGAAAGTGGCCATGGAAAAATCTTTCTCGACTGTCGCGGCGGTGCAAAGTGCAATACAATAAGCGCGACAATGGAAATTTAACAAAGGAGCGTGCAACCTTCGAGTTATACATATGTACCTACGTGTTAGGACGCTGTGTATCGAGAGTTGTCACGTTGCATCCTGTATCCCATGCATACATGTATGCATATAACTCAATGTGTATAGTGAAGATAGCCACTTGGAGAATGAGCGAAATTTGAAATTCTTTCGTTATTATTAAAACATTTGTGTTCTTATGTATAATAAGTATAATTATATAGGTTGAAATTATAAATGTGCAAAATTGATTATTTAACTTTTGATTTATATCCAGTATTTATGCGTTTTTGCAATACATGCGATATAGGTATATGATGTATGTACCTATCGATCAAAGCACTCTCTCTCTCTCTCTCTCTCTCTCTCTCTCTCTCTCTCTCTCTCTCTCTCTCTCTCTCTCCCTCTCTCCCTCTCTCCTCTTGGAATCTCCAAGTTGATTAAGCGAGGGTAAAAGTGGGTTACTCGAGCAATCTGTACCATATCACACGACATTAAAATTAATTAAGCTTGGTTATTGAAGATGAAATTGAAAGCCATTACGCACAGCTTTACCCACGGTTTAGCAAATGACAGCAGTGGGATACGATACGATGGTTTGTTCTCTCCTCGGTAGGAGAGATAGCGATCGCGTGTAGCGTATACGTACGTACTCGTGTATCACGCGTGCACACATGTCGAATCCCCGGCACAAAACGCGCCGGATCATCGTACTCCCTGATGCACAAAACGCAACATTTCCGGCAGGTATATAGGGTGTTTCATCGCCAATCGAATGAGTCGTGAACGAACGACGTGAAATTGAGTTTGCCTTGACAAGAATTTTATAGAAAGCCACCGTGTTGATTTTTCATTCTCAATATCAAACGAAATTCGAAGTTAACTTTAATTTTAAATAAGTAAATTTTTTATTTCAACTAGTTATTATTAAAACAAATAAACTTTAACTTGCCAACTTTTTTCGCCAAGTTAAAAATTGACTTATGTAAAAGAATAAAAAAAGAAAAAAAAGAAAAAAAACAATATTACATATATCTCTGTTGTTTCATATCTATCCAATTTTATCTAGAAATGAAATAGAAAATTTATCGGATGATCCATATTGTAATTGTTTATTTTTTTTTCTAATTTAGAGTAAACTAATTTTAAAACATTACAATATATTACAATACACTAATTTAACATATATATCAAAATTATATTATCAAAATTAACTTTTAATTTGGACTGCGTTTGGAAACATTATCATTTTATCATTTTATCCTTGATTATTCGACGATACGCGATGTGGAGGCACTCGGGTGTGATGTTTCTCAACGCAGCCTTAATTAAAGTTTGATTTTCATTCGTACAACTTTTCAACAAATAACTAAATTAATTTTATAAGCCATTAGCATCAACTTAATTTAGTTGTAAAAAAAATATCGATTCGATCAATCCTGACGTTAAACATCTTGGCCCACATTTACGTAGTTTTTACATAGTTTCGCGGAAATAATCTCACTACGCTTTCGATTCGGAAAGCTTTGACCTGGCCATCGCGAATTGACCATCGGATCAAGATTGTTAAAGAGAATGCCGTATATTCGAATAAGTATGTGTGTATGTAAATATGGGGTGTGATATTATTTGGATCTATTTGGAAATATTGTACGATACATGCGTATATCGAGGACGCGCGGACGTGCTAGTACCGGAATGCTGGAGAATCCCCGCGAAAGGGAGGACGCGGACGTGAAGATGAGGGCGAGCCCGCGAGGAGGACGAGGACGCTCCTCGCCCTCGCCACCGCCACCGCCTTCGCGCCTCCGCGCCTCCGCGCCTCCGCGCCTCCGCGCCCCCGCGAAAACAAGACGGAATGACGTGAAATTGAGCGGAAGTCGCTCGCGCGGCCTTCGCCGCGCTGTGACTTTTCGTCTCGCACGCTCGATAAGCCTACTCGCTGGTGACCGAAGAGAGTTTATAATCACTGAGATTATAATCACGAGACACTTTTTACGAGACTCGTCGTATAGTAACGCGTGTACTTACTTGGCACGAGATATTTTCTTTTATATCAAAATTTAAGTCGTAGACTTTTAATTATATTTCTAGTAATTCGAGACGATTGAGAAATTCAATTACACATCAGTACACATCTATAATAGCTCGGATTTTCGGATTTTCGGATTTTCGAATTTTCTCAGCAAAACTAGAAAGAATTAAATCAAAATTTTCTTCTTTCTAGTCTTATAGAAAAATGGGAGGAATTAAAAAAACACAGTACAACTACAGTACAGAAAATGAAAAAGTCACACAGAGAGATAAAAATAATAATAAAATTTCATCTCTCGTTCGATTCAAGAGATTGTAATGTTAAGACATTCTTCAAATCGTCAATAATATCTTACCATGAAATGTTATATTGTGTACGAAAAGATTCACTACAACGGAAAGATGAGTCATGTATCGGAAGAAAAGGATTATCCGAGGGGAAATTCACAGCCGGCATTGGTGTACAAAATTTCGGCAGTGGACTGTCGAAAAAAGTAAGCAGTGACCTATAATATTGACGGCATTGTCGTCAGTGGTTGGGGAGTGGTGAGCTCACTTCAGAGTCGGTTTTTCGATCATGGGGTTGAGCACAAAAATTTTTGAATACTTCGGGAAAGCTTTAGAATTCTTGTGCAGGCATTGGCGTATGATAATGGGCACGCGGTAGTGTTCATAATTGCATGGCATTGCCTTAATTTTAATATAGGATTGACGGCATTGTAGGCATTGACTAACAATAAGCATTGTCGGCAGTGTACAAAAATGTCGGCAGTGTTTTACAGCAATGCCAAAAATCGGCATTGGTGTACAAAATTTTGGGTTGTGAATTCCCCCTCGGGATTATCCGAATCGAGTTATCGTGGATTTTCGCCTTTTCGGCGAAAAGCGTTCGATTCGTATCTCGCATGACAAAATCAGAACACTTGATCGTTAACGAATGATACTTTTATATATAATAATATTTCTCTCATTTTCATACGCGGCTGTATGTAATATTATTTTAAGCAAACATTGGTATTAGATAAATTTTTTAATCGCACCGCGCACGTGCGATATTTTTCAAAGACAAGACACAAGATTTTTTCGCCGAGTTCGGTACATAATACCACAATACTAGCTGAGCATGGTTGTAATTACGAAATCACGCTAGTCATTACGGCAGGCACAATAGGCAAGATTGCAAATGCGATGCTCTGTGCGATGCCAGTTTATTAAATGAGTTTATTGAAAGAGAAAATATGTTTTATACGTGTAAGACGTTTATTTAAAATCATCTGTTTAAAACACGTGAATAACGTGGCAACACGTGCAAAACTAAAGGACAGTGTCAGCTATTTCTTTAGTAGCTCTTTAATAAGCGATCTGTTTCGTTAACCGAGATATCGAATTAAAATCAATAAACTTGCACCGAATTATCTTGCACGAAACGTTATAAAAGTGTGCGTAAGAAGTAAATCAAATTGCTTATAATCGCTAAATAGTTTGGCATTTGATATTGAAAAATATTTCTGGGCAAAATCCAAATCGCGGTCGCAGGCTACAAGCCCTACTCACGACATCTCGAACCTTAGCATTTTTGGAGCGTCACGCGACACGCGAGACCACCACACAGGCGACAGACTGGTAAACACAATGACAATCCGCAATCCGGCACGAATGAGCGGAATTAAAATAAATTGTTGAGATTGCGCGAGTCGCCTCTGTCTCGAAGCGTAGAGCTTTTCGACAAATTTTTTATATAAAAGAGAGAGAGAGAGAGAGAGAGAGAGTACATTTTTCGATAAATTTTGCTCAAACGCTCGTAACGAAGAAACAAGTAACAATTATAACGATGAGTGAATTTGACAAGCGAGTAAAAGTGAGTTGGAACCCCTTCCAACTATTTCTGGTTGCTGGGTTGGAAGATGCCCGTAACAGCGGATGCACTCCGAGATGATGCGTCGCGTCGCGTCGCGTCGCGTCGCGTCGTTGGGCAGACGTGCTGCACGCGCGCAAAGGGAGAAGACGCGATGGCGCGAGGAAACGGACGCGAAGGTCGCGAATCCCCGTCGTCACCACGCCTTTACGCCAAAATTTCGTCAAAGACGAGAACACGTTTCGACTCGCGTCGCGTCGCGCCGCGCCGCGCCGTGCCGTGACTCATCCTTCGACGCTACTACCGTAAACCTGCGCTGTCAAAAATCATTACCGGTCTTTACTCTCCTCGTCGAGAAGCAAAGGCGAGAGAGGCCTGGGGCCGGGAGGCAACCAGCCAGGCTGTTCCCCGTTCCGGAGTCGGGATTTAAAGAACGGTCCGCGCCCGCTTGCCTGCCTGCCTGCCTGCCTGCCTGCTTGCCCGCCCTCCCGCTCACTCGCTCGCTCGCTCGTTCTCTCGTTCTCTCGGCCCGCCTGCCTTCCGACGCGTCATCGATCCTCTTTTCGTCGCGATACAACAGCCACAAAAGCCGAGACTTACTCGCGATGTAACGCATAATCCAAGTTACGAAGCGTTCGAAATGATCGGCCGATGATATTGACCGCCGTCGCGACCACCGCGCGTCGACCGTTGTTAGCGTCTAGTACGGGAAATGCGATCAGGAATCAAATTCAAACGTTATTCAACTAAAAATCACAGAGGGTGATCGATCGCTCGCCTTGGTCCTTCGATTCCGCTCTGGGACATACTCGCTCTCTCTCGCTCTCTCTCTCTCTCTCTCTCTCTCTCTCTTCCTCTCTCGTTCGCATTGATGTTTGCATTACTCACTTCATGTTTGCTTGACCGGTGAGCGTATGCTATGCCTTCATGCAAGCCGTATTCCTGCTTCTGCACAGTATATCACCGAGCCCATGAAAACACGCGAGATTCGGACAAGACTTGCGGTAGTTCGACATATAAATAACGAGAATACGTCTAGCGCGCGGCACTAACACCACCGTGACACCCTGCCGCTGCACATCTGGCCGGCCATATTGCCGACTCCGAATTCCTACTCTCCCTACTCCCTAGTCCCTACCGTGCTCACCTACACACATACTACGTGGTACAGTGCGCGACGCGTATGGCGTATGGCGTATACTGGCGTATCCTAGAGGCCAACTACGCGCAACCGGCGCAACTACTACGCGCGACACCACGAACACCACACACCAATGTATAGACGACGCGCTGCTAATGGCAGTGCGTGCTGACTGCTGGCGGCTGGCACACCTGGCACCCCTGGCACCCCTGGCGGCGTCGCGAGTCGTCTCGTTGTTGTTGCCATTGCCGTTGCCGGCCACTAGGCCGGCCTGGCGTTGCATGCGCGCGCGCGCGAATCAGATTATCCGCAATCAAGTTGCAACGCTCGTCACCAGAGGGAGACAGCTACGCGCTAATAGAGCTAATATGGAGACCCTTTCTCTCATCTCTTCTCCTTTTTTAACAACGATATATCTGTGTTTATATCGCGCACAATCGCGAGTCCCGCGACATTTCCGACAATTCCCGAGAGGCCGAGAAGCGAGAGAAGCTTCGATTAGCTTTCATCGTCAAAATATCTAAGAGGGAGAAGCGTCAAATTTAAAATTCGCCCACGGTCGTCCACGTTTCGACCGTAGAACATGCAGAGTCGACGCTTCAAAATTAAATCATAACTAAATCAAAGCTGTAGGCACTCTCAGCCTTCTCTCTCGCTCTCTCTCGCTCTCTCTCTCTCTCTCTCTCTCTCTCTCTCTCTCTCTCTCTCTCTCTCTCTCTCTCTCTCTCTCTCTCTCTCTCTCTCTCTCTCTCTCTCTCTCTACAAATGCAGAAACATAAATCTATTTCAGACTTACCGACACTGATGCGCAACAGCGGAGCTGAAACTGCATTAATCTGTAACATTATAAATAAGTACATACAAATTAAAACAATTATATAAAACGCATTCAATTTTGTATTTGTTATTAAACAGATATTTAATTAAAAAATTACAATCAGTAATAAAATATTTACCCATGGTTGTTCCGCCGGCGCCTGATGCCTCTTTCCAGGCCTCGGCCTCCTCCTCTTCCTCCTCCTCCTCTCACAATCGGTGCATGGATCGCGTCTCGCGCCATTGCTGCTCCAATTCGATCACTCGTCGTGTTAATCACTCGCACACTAATAACCGGAAAGTTCGCGTGACATACACACGTTATATACGACGAGTTATACGACACCTTGAAAGAATAACACAAAGAATGATTCCACGACTCCGCGAAACTTTCGACTTGAAGTTTCACTCGATCGCGAAGACTGCACACTGTACATACATACATCGATGGCGATTCTCCGTAGATGAAAATTGTTGAGAATTAAATATATCGCGCGCACCTCTGCCACACCTAACGCGAGAATTCCGCGCGATACGCACTTGATTCCGTTCAAACACGTTTCATATTCGACATTCTTCGTATTCTACCGCTGCGCGAATAACGCATCTTAAGAAATTAATATTCGAACGAAAGCGGCGTGCGAGCACACGATCGGCGCGCGCGCGCGCACGCGCGATATCGCGATTCGCAATTGTTTCTACATCGCGCATCAAAACGATCATCCGGGCCGCTTTCAGCGCATTCAACATTTTCACCGTCGTATTTGCGTATGTACAATTTCAAATCGACTCGAAACGTACACGATAAGTAGCACCCGGCCGGCACACGCAGCATTCGCGAGGAATTCGAGCACATTCGAGCAGCGGCGGAGAAAAACTAAGATGGCTAAGGTGGCAGCACTGGCGGCTAGCGACAGTGACGGCTGATGGCAGGGTGGCGAGTGGCGTCAGGGGCGTCAGGGGCGTCAGGGGCGTCAGGGGCCTCGGCCATATCGTAACGCGTATGTATACGTATGCCTTACCACACTTACCACATGCGCCTCAAAACTGACTGTGCCTATCGTGTCTTTATAGCCACCTTTGGCCGTTGATTGTCAGCGGAGACACTTGCTCGCAAATTCTAATGTGTCGTATTAAAAAATTTTTTCGGAATTAGCGGGTATGCAGTCGCGCGTTACGATGCTCTACGACGTTACGACCAGTTGCGACCAAGTCAAAAAAGAAAAAACCATGCATTCTTTCATTTGATTGGTTCGCGCGTAACCTGTCGTAAACAACGTATGTTACAAACATCGGCTGCGTTCACTCTTTTGCGATCAAAGCGCTTGTAAACATCATTTGTTCTTGTTTAATATTTATAAACAAAAAAAATGAAATTTGATATTTATAAGCGCTTACTACCTTACAGCGCGTAAGGCGTAAGCGTCCAAAGTATAAACGCATCTATCGTACAATCGGCATTGTAGAGCCCGCCTTAATCCACGATTGATCTCCATCGTACAAGAAAGTTACGGCCTTACCGACTCATCATGCGTACGACAAGTTGACGAAAGTCGCCACATCCCGCGCGACGATAGCGGTCTGTCTCTCTCTCTCTCTTTCTCAACACACCGACGACTGTCAGGCAGTATCGTGAAAAGCGATGCGCGGATCTTGACGCGTGTCGCCAGTAGCGAGCCTCACGTGAATTTATCTGGCGTAAAAGTAGCGAGGAAATAGACAATAATACGCGGCAACTGTCCGAGTGAACGTCGTCTGCGCGATACGACTCTAAGCGCGAAGAGTGCGCGCCTTTTTCCTCGCTGCGCTCCCGAGTGCTCCCGAGTCCCCCGATCCGTGTGCGCTCGAACAGCAGTGGCGGCAGCGGTGGTGGCGGCGGCAGCGGCGGTGGCGGCGGCGGCAGCAGCAGCAGCAGCGGCAGCAGCAGCAGCAGCAGCAGCAGCGGCGGACGACGAAATCGGTGCTGCACGCACGCTAGAATGTCGCCGAGAAACGCCATTTTGTGATCGCGCTGTTGGGACGTAAACATCGGAGACTAACACACTGTAACACACCTGACGCAGATTCGGCGCAAGGTGTATCGCTGTCGACGAATCGCTGCCTAGACGGCTTTTTCGTAGTCCATCTCGACGTCGTTTCCGCTCCTTCTACAGCCAGTCGTCGCGGCACCCCGCGCGCGCGCGACATCGTCGCCCTGTGTGTCTGCTGGCTGACGCAGCAGGCTGACGTTTCGCGCCAAATCCTTTCGAGACCGCTGCCATACATATACACACACACACACACACGCGCGCGCGCGCGCACACACACACACGCACACACCTGGCCTGGCCCCCGTACTCTGTCGCGCTACGAGAAACAGCTGTCGCGTTGTGTCGCCGATCGTGCAACGATATCTTTTACCTTTACCTCCGTCGACCGAGGCAGCGACGAGATCGCGACGCGATCGATCGGCGACCGAAACCGATACAGCCGCGTCGTGTCGCACACCGCGCCGTGCCGTACCGTACCGTGCCGCCCGTGCTCCGATTTCACGCGAGTGTTACGTATCTCTTGTTTACGAATGAGAGATGCGTCATTAGAAATGGCCACAAAATCTTGAGGCGCTCGACGATTAATGACGTGATTTCATCGTGCTTGATCGTTGCTAGTCTTAAGGGGGACTCGAACCTTTTTCTCTCCTGTTTTCAATTTTCATCGAGTTGCAAAATTATGCATTTCGAATCAACTTGACGTAAAGTTTGAGTTACATAAAAACAAAATCCCTTAATAACATTCTATAGCAAAGAATTATTCCTAGCCATTTTTATTACTCTTTATAGCAATCGCAAATAAAAGGTAAAAATCACCAGAAATAATTCTATATTTCAAACTTAATATAAACATTCTTTTACACATATTATCAATTAACAATAATATCTTGATCTTTTCAGTGTCACACCTGTGTGCTAGTGGTTTAAACGCAAGTAAAACTTGCATATACTTTGTGATGAGAATGGTCGTGACTATTGTTCACAAGTGAATATTTTATCGACTCAGATTTGAAGATATGCTTTTTGTTATTGCAAAGAAGCTTGATGAGTGCACACAAGTTTAAGGAATGGTATTCTACTCGATTCAGCTGGATGTCAGATAAGCTGAAAAATGTCTGGTGATGCAGGATGGAACGCCGTTATTCACCATCCTTCCGACTTACAATTACAGAATTGGAATTGGGAAGAAAATGATGGGGAGCAAGAGAAAGAGCTCCCTTCGACCGTTGATATGGATGCCATAAAAGGTGGCGGTAGTTGGGATCCTGCTACTGAACCTAATGGTATCTGTGATATTTCAGTTGCCACTCGTACATTACACATTTTAAACTGCTCTTGAAACTATATATATATATTTTTTTTTTGTTTTTCTTTACAGGAACAGACTCGGTCGATTCCGAAGAAGACTCCGATTCCGACGACGAAAGCTCTGGTGGAAGCGAAGGCAGTTGCTCTTATTCGGATTCTAATTCAGAGTCAGACGACGAAAGTAGCGGTGACGAAGAAGAGGATAGTGGCTCTAATTCGGACTGTTCGTCTGAACATAGTGAACAAACATTTTCTATTCAAGAAACTAATTTTGAACAAGTATGTTGAAAGATAACGTGTTATAATACAAATCAGTTCTTTTTTGTCTCCGTTATTGCGACTTTCTTTGTAAAAAGAAATCTTGTTGTGCATTGCAGGGTGCATTAAAGTTAAAAATCACCATGAAGGGTCCAAAAAAGGAAGACTCTGAGAAAGTTAAGTGCGAAAAAAGTAAGAAAACTGTTACAAAAAAGCCCAAGACCAATCATGGAAATAAGGTAATTATAATGCCGTGCGTACACTCGATGCGAGACACCGTGACACCTCCTCATGTTAAATTGATGGAATTTTAAAAATTTATGAGAAAGTACGTAAGATTAATTAAACAATTGCAAATTCGCGAGAATGAAATCAATAGAGAAAATTAGTCTTGATTTTTATTCAAATTTAATTCTGTTTTACATCGAAATATATTATTATTTATTATGTAATAATAATTAATAATAATTATACATTACTCAATGCAGTCCTCAGAATGTAGTAGCGAAGATTCGGACTCATCTGTGGGCCATGTGGCGTCGCAACAAGCGCAGCAGCATCAACATCATCACGCGCCGCTACAAGAAATCAATCAGGAAGATTTAACGACCATCTTAACCCCTCAAGAACAAGAGGACGCGCCGTTTGACGGATTCGAGGATTCGGAGAGTGGTCGACTGGTATCTAAGGCGATTGAGCGCATGTCGCTCGGTGCGGACTCGGACACGAGCGAAAACGGCGATCAGAATCCCGTACCTGTGTACAGCTCCACCTTGTTGCAGCAGTTTGTCGAAAAGACTGCTATGCTATCGGAGCCACGTAAGAGGCGCAGCAAATGCGGCAAAAAGTTAAACAATGACAACGAGTATCCTTGCGTGTCAAACGTGTCGCCCGACTCTGGCATTCAATCGGTAGACAATAGTCCGCTACACTTGGCGATCAGTCCCGTCAGTCCTGCTGCGCCAATCCAATCTCCGAACCAACCGCCGATCTCTACTAGACCGGCGGTAAACGTCGATCGAGTTTTGTATCCTCCGAAAAGGAAACCCGGTAGACCAGCGAAAACAGTGTCCACGCAACCACGCGGACCCGGCAGGCCGCGTTTAAAGCCGGAAATCGTCGAGAAGATCCAAAAGATCGAGAAGGCGGAGAAAGAGAGAAACGAGTCTTTGAAAAATCTAAAGAATCCCAATTCTCGATTAACGGAAAAGAAGGAAGGTGCAAAGGAATCGACTGTAAAAAGTACGAAGGAGGACGCATCTTCGATTAAGAAACGAGGTAACCCAAAGTTCATTGCGTCGAGAGACTTAAAAGAGGACGCATCTCTTGTGAATAAAAGAATAAAGGGTAAAACGACGACGTATCGAAAGAAGCGTTATGCCAATTCGATGAAATCTTCGCAGGAGAAGACGATGGTCAAGAAGACTCCGGGAACGAGTTCCCCGATGCGAGTAAAGTGCCTAAGCAGATCGACCGCGAGCAAACTTGTGCCACAGTGCGATGGCAGAAGCTGTCGAAAAGTCAGGCAGGATAAAACATGCGTGTCTAGTAAGACGACGGTACCGTTGACACGACAGAAACAAATGGCCTGCGAACATCAGGTTACCAACAGCCAAAAGTTATTAAGCACCACCAGTAAGAGAACTGGTTCAAAGGAGAACAGGAGTAACGCGGCCGGAGTCGTATCGAAAAAGCTAACGAGGAAAGTAGCGCCTCCGGCCACTAGGCGTGTTCTCAAGGAGAATAAATGCAACAAGAAAACTATCGCGGCGAGTTTTGAGACTAACGGCGTGGGTGTACAGACATTGATATCGTTGCCGGTCGGTGACATATTAAAGGCAGAAAATACGGAGCGGGCTTCCAACAAGTGCGCCGACAAGACGACGCAGCCGACTCAGCACAATCATTGTCACAAACAACAACAACAACAACAACAACATCATCATCGCCATCATTATCATCATCATCATCATCATCATCATCATCATCATCATCACAAACATCGTCGGAGACTGCTCGCGCCGCCAAAGAATCCCATTCGCATCGATCCATGCATCATTCAGGAACTCGAGAAATTGAACGAGGAATTTACGAGGTTGTGCAGTCTGGGTAAAAACAACAGTAGCGTTAATCATTCCGAGTTACCGCAAATCTTCCGTGTAAAGAAACTCACGAAAAAGAGAAAGGGCGGCGATATCGGTACGAATGACGATCAGAAACTGAAGCGGCGCTTGAAAAAGGAAAAAGTACTGACGGGCACTGACTCAAAGAGCAGCGCCAACACCAGCACGAGTTCCAATCCGAACGAACAGCGATTACCGTTGAAGAAACGCCACTATCACGTGTCGAGTCCGCACAGTTCGCAAAGCTCGAGTTGCACAGATGCAAATGCGAACGAGTCCAATTCTACGGAAAGCCACATAGAGGAAGCGATCGAGGCTACCATTACGAGATATGGTGGCGGCAGCTCGACATCCCCTATTCACGACGAGGAGGCCATGCCGATGACACCGAAAAAAAGGCCGAGAGATGCCGAGACCGTGACGTCCGAGAAACAGGGTAACGATGAAGATAAATCCACTAATCAAGTAGAGATTCAACCACGCCGGAAGAAAAAGATTGTAAGGGATCTTCGCGTCACCGTCACAAAATTGTCATCCGAAAGTCACAGCTTTCTCGACAAGAATGACAAGGAGAAATTCACGGATAAGAGTGCCAAGATCCCCACGGAGAAATCTGCTAAATCGGAAAAGACAATCGTGTCGGACAAGTCGACTAAGGCCGATAAAGCGCAATCGAATGACAAAATGAGTATTGAACACGTTCGTACAGAAAAGAATATAAAAGTCGACTCGGAAACGCGTGTGTTCGACGACGGTGAAGCTGCGATCGAGAGCAAGCTGGAGCAGATCGGTAATTCGAACGTGCCAAATCTTGTGAACAATACCGCGGCGATAGTAATCACGAAGAAGAAAATACGAAGACGGAAAGCCATCAATCGCACGGGCTTTCCTACTTTGAAGAAAAAGAAGAAAAAGCAGCAGCACCTTGTAGATTCTTCCAAAGTAGCCAAATCAACGGTACTGGTTAGCTCTAACGAGGTGCGTAAGGATCAGGACACGGTCGAAGAAGCGGAAGACAACAAAGCGTCCTTATTGGAAAGTAAAGCTCAAAACAAGGACGTTATGGACAACAACGATAGTACGAGTCATGCTAAAAATGACACAAAGAATTTCGACAACTCTAATACGATGCAAGAGACTGGAAGTCGAAGTGGTAATTCCGATGAGGTAATCGACCCCTGTCCCGGTCAGCTGCGAGTTCGCAAAGATCTCGTGGAATCCGACAGCAGCGTACTGTCCGAGAAGCTATATCCAAGTCCAATCAAGTATGAGAAAATACCAGACTGTCGAATCTACGACGAGAATGCGTCGCTGGAGGAATCTCTCGAACGTTACAATCAGAGCCAACGTATCGCGGAGCTAAATGAGGAGAACCTGAGGAAATTGGAACGCGCCAACGCTCAGGTTGCAAATGTCAAGATGGAATTATCCGGTTGTTTTAACAATAATCACAAAAGAAGAAGAGGCTCGACCAGTCCTTCCAATCTGTATGGGAGAAGCGCAAAGAGATTGAGGAGCGCGGGCTATGATACGGAGAGCGAAGCGCCGCCCAGCAGCGACGTGGCCAGCGAGGATCAAGAGGTCAGCAGGAAACCCTCGGGTCCCGTTCATAATCGAAAAAAACAGTCGAGATGGAAGAAGCGATATTTGCAAGCCAGCGCCATATTCTCCGAGTACAAAAGAGATCTCGAATCTAAAAAGCTCGCTGGTGTTGACGCCAAACGAAAAATTATTGTTTGCACCAATTCAGACGAACATTATACTGCGGAACAATTACCAAATATTATACCAACTGGAAAACTCTTGCGACAAAGGAAAACGCCGTTTCAACTGCAGTACGATTTATTGTGGCTGCACGCTCAATCAAGATTACCTGGACGAGATTTGGTGCCATCGTGGAATTACAAGTAAATGTTCTCTTTGATTTTAGCTGAAACGATCATTACAAGTTTTACACATTGTGCTACAAGTTTTTACATATCTCCTCAAACATGTTTACGTGTAACGTTATGAATAATAATTATTTAAACATAAAAATTAAATTTCGCTTAAATATGTGGTAAAACTTTGCTTTCTTCTTTTTTTCTTTACAGAAAAATTCGAACAAACATTTATTATGACGTTAAACCAACCACTCTCTACGAAGCACAAGCATGTGAGTGCAAACCAGAAAGCGGCTGTGGTGACGATTGTATCAATCGCATGGTATTCAGCGAATGCTCGCCACAACTGTGTCCCTGTAGTGACAAATGCGAAAATCAAAAGATTCAAAAGCACGAGTGGTCGCCAGGATTACAAAGATTCATGACGGAGGACAAAGGATGGGGGGTAAGAACGCAACAAGCTATCAAATCCGGGGATTTTATTCTCGAGTACGTGGGTGAAGTCGTGTCAGAAAGGGAGTTCAAGTCGAGAATGGCGACCAGGTATGATTCGTTTCGTCTACACCTAGTATGAAATATTTTCTTTCATCTTTTCATGTTATAAAACTTACAAAAACAAATATGTAAACGCGTATAATAAAATGATAGATACGCCAACGATACGCATCACTACTGTTTACATCTGGATGGTGGCCTAGTAATCGATGGTCATCGCATGGGAGGTGACGGGAGATTTGTGAATCATTCGTGTGAGCCTAATTGCGAGATGCAAAAATGGAGCGTTCTCGGGCTACCACGTATGGCGCTATTCGCGTCGAGAGACATTAAGCCGGGAGAAGAATTAACGTACGATTACAACTTTGCACTTTTCAATCCATCGGAAGGACAACAATGTAGATGTGGTAGTAATGTCTGTAGAGGGGTTATAGGTAAATTTTAAGTGAATTGCGTGAAATCCTCATCGAGGAATCCCCACACGTCTCAGGTATTTCAATTATAAATTCTATGTACGACAGGTGGGAAGAGTCAGAGGGTAGCTCGAAGCATCCCCTCTTTGCCATCGCAAATGGAGCCTATCGAAAGAAGATCGGTGGGCAGACCACGGAAAAACATTCGTAAATCGAACGCGGTACAATCGGTCAACTCCAAGAACATTTGCAAGTCTCGCAAAGTAGGAGATCCGACCTTAACGCACAACACGCCGCAATTGAAACCGATGTCTTATCAGCAGCGTTGTTTTGCACGTGAACATCACTGTTTCTTATTGAGAAATTTGGAAAAAGTGCGACGACTGAAATCGGCGTCGGTACAGCAAATTCAAGTACAGAACGGAAAAACGAAATCCGGTAACGCAAGCGTAGCGAAGGAAAAGAATTCGGGAGATTCGAAAGCGCAATCTGATGCATTTTTCTCTCAATTGACTGCACTGACAAACACCAACGCACGTACTGTACGAACGCGTAGACTCGCACAAGCGCAGGACGACCCACAGGTACATAAGACTGCAAAACTAGCCAAGGTCAGTAAACGCTTCATTTATTGGAAATGTGGAAAGGATTGTGTAAAAAATGATGTTAACAAAAAATATTTCCACTGTTACATTGTCGATCCGTTATTAATCATTTGTTTCTTACAGGTATTAAAGGATTTGTATACAATTGTTACAACGGCAAATGATGAAAACGGTCAGCTGTTGTGTATTCCTTTCATGACTTTGCCTCCTAAAAGGAAATTATCCGATTACTATGAGAAGATTGTAGAACCCATCGATATGATTACGATAGATCAGTGTATTGGTACTGGTCATTACAAGACTGCGGAACATTTTGATCAGGATATGATAAGACTTTTCGACAACAATGTGAGATTCTTTGGTAGAACGTCCGAGATAGGAATCGCTGCGGCGAGACTACGAAAATTGTACTTGGGAAGTAAACCTGATTTTGTGGATGCTATAACGGAGGCGACAGGCACTCCGCCGTCTCAAGGTTTTTTACCACCTCGTGGATCCACGGCTGGAGAAGAGGATGTGATCAGATGCATTTGTGGACTACACAGGTAAATTAATTATTTACATCAAGATTATCGATCTTATACATACAATATATGTATATAATAGTAATCACAAAAGCAGAATGTAACTGTATACGGAATCTTTGTAGGAATTAACTTGGATATGTTTTAACTTTTTAAAAAAGCTAATTTTTTTTTCCTTTCTTTCGTTGTGTACGCGCATACGTCAGTATACTTATATCTTTTCTTCAAATATCTGTATTGATAATTTGTACAGAGATGAAGGTTTAATGATCCAATGTGAACGCTGTCTCGTTTGGCAACATTGTGACTGTGTTAAAGCAGACACGAGTGTCGAATCTTATCTATGTGAAAGATGTCAACCTCGTGAGGTTGATTTGGAAATTCCACTAGAAGGTGAGGAGGAGGAAGAAGGCAAGAAACATTATGTGACGCTGATGCGAGGCGATCTACAACTTCGGCAAGGTGACACGGTATACGTTTTAAGGGACACGCCTGACAAACACACGTATAAAACTATCCAGAAGCCTGATTATGAGCAAATGGATATTTTCAGAATCGAACGTCTGTGGAAGAATAACGAGTAAGAGATTGTTTTATATTATGTAAAACAATGAGGCCATATCTATTGAAAATGTCTACCGAAAAACAGATTAAAATGAAATTCTTTATTTAATAGAGGCGAGAGGTTTGTGTTTGGACATCATTATCTCAGGCCTCACGAAACATATCATGAGCCAACGCGAAAGTTCTATGTAAACGAAGTTGTATGCGCTCCATTATATGAAGCTGTCCCTTGCGATCTCGTGGCCGAGCGATGTTGGGTATTGGATCCTCATACTTTCTGTAAAGGTATGTGTATATATATGTGTGCGTGCGTACGTATGTAAATTAGCGTTTTGTTTGTTCCTATCATTGTAAACTATAATTAATCCGTTTATAACGGAAACTAATATTTGTATGTGCTTTCGAATCAAGGACGTCCCGTTGGCTCTACTCCTGAACATACTTACGTATGCGAATATCGTGTTGATCGCGCGGCACGACTTTTTACGAGAGTGGCTAGAGCTAGACACACTGTATGCACGAAACCTTACGCATTTGAAACCTTCCCACAACGCATAAAACATTATCGCACCTATTTGGTAAGAGCAATTATTGTTCTATCAAACTCAATCATATATTAGTATATATGTTAAATATATTGAATAATATTTAATTTTATTTCTAGCCTCATAGTCTCGATGGAATCAAGATATCTAAAGACAAGAAGAAAAATAGCAATCAGGAAACGGAAGGGAATCAAAAGTTGGAATCCAATGATAATGTAAAGACACATAACAAATGTGGTAAGACCAGACGGAAGTCTGGTGAGATCTTAACGATCGCATCGCCTGCGACGTCGTACGCTCAAGTAATTATTTCAAAGAACGTTTATGAGTCCTTATTTGTGTTTGTAATATTTAACATGCATAATGCTATTTACAGCGGGAGGAACAGAGAAAAAAATTGAACAGCATTCTATTGAATCTACTACAGAGAATGCCGAATAAGAAAGATCCGTTAGATCTGTCATTTCTTCTAGAAAGGAACAGGCGAAATCGGAAAAGACCTGGCGGACTTAATCCGTGACAGTGGGTAGTATCACAACGATAATATCGTATTGTATATATAGGCTAATCTAGAATTACTATTAACTTCAATTTTAGTCAAGTAATAGATAGTAGTTGATTCAGATCGTTCTAAACTTGCTTCTGCTAAGAATCAAGATAATTGTAAATCTATCTTTCCCCTTTCCCTCTCTTCGCCCTCTCAACAAGAAAAGTGTGAGAGAGAAGTTTCTCCTCTTCGTACAACCCGTCCATTGATGTAATATATAAATATAAATATACATATACATATACATATACATATACATAGTAGTCGATGTAATATTTAACACATAAACAAAATTGTCAATCGATATTTTTTTACATTTTTTTTGTTCTTTTTTTATAAATATCTTGTCAGACAATTAGATCCTAACGTGCATTTTTTTTATTTACTTTAAACTTTTTAATTTCCAACAATAAAATAAGTACCGTTGTTTTATGATAATATCAAGAATCATGTCGCCAGCAATTAACAGATACTTAAAAGCTGATTAAATTTGGTTTATTATGATTAAAAATTTAATGGAAGAAAAGTAATCAAAGTTATATAAAACTTAAAGTCCGTATTCGCGCTTATAACAATGCGCTGTTTGCGTCATTCTATCTTTGTTTTACATCCAATGAACAATAAAAATAGAATAATATAATAGCATTCTAACATCGTTATAAGCGCATTTGACGGATATTTATGTATATGTAATCGATTCTCCCGAGAGTTGGCTCATTGCATTAATATAATTGCGAATCGTGAACTTGTATAGAAAATGTTTTGTACATTCTTTTTCATATAGTTAATACAGCTAAATGTACAAATTATACGTTTTATCAAAAGAGTAAAGTTATGTCAGTGCGAATGGGAAGAATCAATTACATGGGAATGTAAACACAAGCGTGTGTATCTAATACTTTATATTGCACAGAAGTAATATTATATTTTTCATAATCTCTCGATATTATATTTGAATCACGTGTAACATACTTTCTTCACTTTATAAAAGAATCTTTACTAATGTATTTAATTTATTGAGATATTGAATAGTCGAACGCGATCGGATGGGTCGCAGTGATTCCAAAATTGTACATATGTGTACTCAGAACTCTATATTTATTATTGCATTACACAGTATGGTAGATACATATGATAAATATGTTCGATACATATAAATCTTACTCTTTCCTTTTTCTCATACTAAACTAGTGTCTATTATATTTATAGAAATTTCTAGTATGTTTATGTTTGTTTCAACGTAAGACGAAAGTATTATTAAAAGGAATATTATTAACACATTGTTCTACGCATTCAACACGAAATTAATACAAGATATATTTATTTCGTCAGAATAAAAATAGTTTTCTTTTACAACTTCATATTTGGAGTATCAGCAGAAAGTGAACTACTTAATATGAAATATTTATTATATTGTGTAATTCAAAAATAAAAATAAAACCTGAAGCTGGCCTTCTATGTAAGCTAGTGTATCGTGAAAGAGATGCACAGAGTGTGAGGAATTTTTGAAAAGACTTTAAAATAATGCTAATCCAATTCTAGATTGATTTTAACGATTGAATCATAAGGACACCGAATGGAATGCCATAGCCATGCATTTTCCATGACATATAGTTGCATCAATTTACTCGATTATTTTTGCGAGATTTTATCCGTTAAGAACGTGTAAAATGCAATTTATATTTGTATCATATTGATATCAAAAACAACGTTGAGGTAAAAAAGAATCATTGAGTACATTGCAATTTATATATATATATATATATATATATATATATATATATATAAAATTACGATCATATACATGGTTTTTAATGTCATTAACAAATATAAGCTTTGTAAGATATTCTTAATGATTCGAAATTGTTTTACCATTATATATATATTTTTTTTATTTGCTTCTATTTACTCGCGCATTGAGATTTTACATACATATATATATATAGTAAGAGTAACATTCATCTATATTGTAGATGAACAAGTCTCTTGTCAGCTATATATAATGCCATTATAACTAATAATAACATTAACAATTATAACGGCATGTGTATAACGATTCTTAATCAAATATCTTTATTAAAATCATGTTATATATTAAAAAATATTAAAATAAATTGTGTTATTAAACATTTCGTACAATATCGTAATATATGAAGAGATATAATTTGTAATTGTACGGATAAAGGACCTTTCACGCGATTAGATATAATTTTATTCATTTATACTTTTAGAAAAGTTTAACGAAGCCGACAAAAGTACAATGATGTATCGCAATAAAAGAATCATGTTTTCCTATTAAAGATCGGCACACATTTTTTTCCAGGACTAACTTTCGTCTTGCGTTTTGAATTATTTTTTTTATAATGAAGAAGCATGATTATTTATATTTTATATTAAGCGATTTTTGTTTCTGCACATCATGATTAATCGTCGTTTGAATTGTCATATATACATATATTAATGCAATACATTAGCGACATTTTTCAGCTCATTCGTAATAGTAGCTGTGTAATAACTTGTCTCCTGAGTTTGCTTATATATATAATTAACACTATTATAATACATTTAGATATAATCAAAAGAAATCCTAAAAAAATAAAGTTTGTTGCGACGACAGCTTTCAAACATGTAGTGCATGTACAGACTATTGTAATCTGACGAACAAAAATATACATGAAGTTTCCTTACACAAATCTACCATATGTATTTTTGTTTATCTCAATCTGTTCTTTTTTTTTTTAATCAAAACTACTCTTGCGAATTTAATAATTTTAATGAACTTACGCTATACAAAATTATCGCTAAAACGATCATAAAGTTGCACATTATCTATAGATATAAAAATACAGATAAAAGCCAAAATAAATAGAACCCTTTTATTTTTATGAATATGTTTGTACATTTTTGTGTCAACAATTAAGTTTACAGGTTATGCATTAATTTTATTTTGCATCATATAGAAAAGAAATTACTATGCGTGATTATCGTCATTACACAATGTAGCCCACAACATATTGGGGCTCATTTTTTTTTATTCTTCTTCGCTTATGTGGTAACACAGAGGTACTAGCATATGCTACGTGTAGGTTAAATAGAGCTCCTGATTATATCTTAAAAAATAGCTCACCTCCCTCTTTCTCTCATCTACCCTAATATCTTTTAATTATATCTAACTTTGCGTATCATTACACTTAAACATTACTTATATTATTTTCGATTTCACACAGAAGTACTTTAGCTCGGAACATCACACACTGTACAATATGTACGTAGAAAAAAACGAGCTATAATGAGACAATCATTCTCTGAACCTAAAAAGGGATCTTTCCTACGAATGAATAAAATCACGAGAAGAAATGGATCATCCGTCTTGTTCGCGTAACATCTTTCTCAATTATTCACTATTTCAAATAATATAATTAAAGGATGATTTACGTTACAAATATCTAATGCAAGTTACATTTAGCATCATTAAATCGTACCATTTTTGATTCATTAATTGTGAATCTGTATATAAACGCAAGCGACTGGTTCGCTCGATATTTTCAGAATGGATGTTATGTATATGTATAAATATATATTATGTATATATAAAAATATATCATTGATAAGGTGCAGTTGAGATAGACATCATGAGACGTTCATTCTTCATATCCTCGAGCGAGGATGTGATAAAATCAAATTGTTCTACTAGCAGAGGAAGTACGTAGGGTAACAAATACATTATGAATCGAGTACCATATAGAACAGATGAGACCAATTAAACGCATATATGTAGCAAACGCCATGTTCTCTCGCTCTCTCTCTCTTTTTTCTCGTGCAATACAATCAAAAAGTATTCCATATAACTAGAAAACACAGGTAGGTATTAATATTTAAATATTTGAAACTGTTCAATAAACAAAATTAATTATCGTAGCAAGACCTTGTCTGTGTCGTGTTGTGTAATGAAAAATCTGCATGTATAAAACGTGTGTCCAAGAATAATTTATTTACGCCACAATATTTTTCTCTTTATACATTATCGGTGGTGTAGAAAGATAAGAATAGGGATAAACGATATACAATATATATTTTTTCTTGCGTATTTTTTCTCTTTCTAGAAGGGCACTGCTAAGTTTCACTATTAGCGAATTCACTAATGCAAATTAAAGCTTGTCACACGCCAATCGGGAAAAACACAAGCAATCGCGATAAAATACAACAAATAATATATCAAATAATATAGATAGATGTGTAATTTACGTCACTGGGGTTTCAGAAACCTTACCCGGAATTCAACTGTTTATGCATACATCAATTGAGATGTCAAATCATGCGTCAATTTGCACACACTAGCTTGTAATGCGCACTGATGCATCCAAGTGAATTCGCTACATCTATTCAATGTATAAATAGATCGATATTTTTCTGTGTAATTTTTTTACTTTAGATCTCTGTACATATTTACACAAATTTTTAAGGGTGATTGCTATCTTTTCTTTCCGACTTTTAATACTACTTATGTGGTTTGTACCCATACGTAGTACTCTTCCTCTTTCTTTTATCTTTCTCATTTACAGTTTTTAAAGATGCGATAAAAAGTTAAATTCTTTCTCGCGAATGTTACATTACTGTGTTAATGCACTTATATTATTAGACCTGTCTTTCTCCGGTAAGAATCAAAATTCATTTCTTTTAGCGTCGATTATATTTCAAAATTCTCTCACAAGCATTTGTTTCAATGTAAGGAAATGCATTATTTTATAATGCTTGTAACGTCGTTGCGCACAAAGATGAAAAAATCGTGCAAATCTTTATCAAGACTAAGAAAACGCAATGTTGTCTGTGTCTGCTGTTATGTCAATGTAACATTCTATGAATGATATTGCAAAAAAAACTCAAACATTTGTCAAACATACAAATATACCGTGATGTATATAACGTGTGTAGTACAAGTTGTTTTTTCTACTTATGTGAATGAGATTGTTGCGTGGTGATTGCTGTTGCAGGATTTAAAACAGGTATACTCGTTCTCACGTAAGTCTATTATCCCTGCGAGTAACTATATCCTGTTCCCGCATTGGTAGATGTCGTTGCAACCATGTCGCTTGTAAACTCCTGCGAACACAAAGAATACGTATGGAAAATTCACATTTGATTATTACATAAATGAGCGAATCCGGCCATGCAGCAATTAAATTGAAAATTGAAACTTTCAGTTTATGAAAACAACGTTCTATATGTTTGTACCTTACATTCATTTTCCGTTCTCGTAACATTTACGATGGTGGATTATTGTTTGCTTACAGCTTGGCCGCCAGCTGCAGTAGTTTGTCCACTCTGTTGTTGCTGACCCCAATACTGGTTGTTGTAATACTGTTGATTCCAGCTATTCCAATTACCATTGCCGTATCCATGTTGATTGTATCCCGCCTGACCGTATGTGCCTTGGCCATATCCCTTCCACCCGCCACCCCACTGTTGTTGTCCCCAGCCACTTTGTTGATTCCAATTTCCTTGGGTCTGGCTACCTGACCAATTGTCCTGTTGACCCCAACTGGACTGCTGTGATCCTTGATAACTTCCACTAAAATAAAAACACATTTTTTAAAAATCATTTATTCGATCGCCCATAAAGTTGTCAAGAACTAAATCTTAGAAATAGGTAATAGTAGAAAATTACCGCTATTACCTCATGGAACCCCAACCACCTTGCCTAGGCGCAACAGATCGATTTCTGTCATTTCCAGGTCTCCTATCTACTCCACCCATTCTTCTGTCTGTTCCTCCTCGTACCATCGCAGGTCCTCCTCGTCCTCGTAGTCTCCATGGGACGGGAGGTCCATAGCCCCCAGTGTGCCTCATGTAACCACCTCTTTGCGGTCTTTCTCCTCTCCAACCTCCCATATTGGCGCCGCGCCAAGAAGGATTGCGACCTCTATCTTGATCTTAATCATAAGCATACAATATAGTATTACGATACTTTATGGTAAATAATACGGTGAATAATAATAAAAATAATACTCACAATTATTTCTTCGATCTCGAGTGTCTCGATTGTTCCGCGAATCACGCGTCTCTTTGTTACCCTCAGTCTTGTCAAGACGTGGTCGTTTTGCTGCCGATTGCTGACTGAATCCAGCATCTTTACCTTCCTTGTTATATTTCTCAATGAGCTTCTTGCCTTCTTCCTCGTCAAGACCGATCCACTCCACTGTATCGAAAGATTCCCCCGCCAAAGGTGCAGTGAAATTTGCTATACATTCGAATTATGCACATCGTTACTTGAATAATCCCAACAATTCTAAACTAAACACCGACATATTAAGTAGCCCACTTCCTAATGCTGCAAATGCAACATTAATGTATAATTACCTTTCATTTCCATAAGTTTAGACTCGGAAACTTTTCCTTCGATTGCATTATGCGTGGACAACCGTTGATTATATTCCTCGTTTGTTGGTAAAACAATAATCGCTTTTCTCTGATATCCGCAGAAATTCCGCATTTTACGTCTTTGTACGGAAGAATATATGTTGCTTTTCTATGCATATGTAGAGATTGTTTCAAAAATAACAAATTTAGATTTCACAATTTTATCATTAACATATCTATGTTATTTGACTTTTCACAGCCATGCATACCTGATCTAATATATAGTTACGTCTTCTGCCACCTGCCACATTGATTAGTTGGTCGAGTGCGCGAGTACATCTACCAATAATAATATCTCGTTGACAGGTGTTTTGCTCTTGATCTGACAGAGCAATATCCTAGAAAAGAAACATTTACATTTTGGCAATAAATATTATATTATCAAACTTTATAACTTAATAACATTATGAATACACACTCCAGTTTTCTCAATCAAGTTGTGGAGCGCTAAAATATTATATAATTTATCAGGATGATTAGACGCATGCTTCATTGCCCAGGTAGTTTTTCCTGCCGCGGGTAAACCGCACATCATTATCACTTCGCAATCCGCCTTCCCATCTGGTCTACGCGGCCCTGCGACTGTGTCCTCGGATTCAATGTTACCCACTAAGACATATCCTGGAACTCGCTCGCACCATGGCTCCTCTTGACCAAAATTACAGACAAACGTACAATTTTTACTCAGAATATGCGGAAATAATGGTCTATCGCCAAGCTCATCCTTGGAAACACTAAATGCAGATCCAACATTCTCGCCATTTACTGTATAAAACAGTTCTACAGTATTTTCAGGCGTCATGTCAAGATAACATCCCACAACGTCGTCCTTGCCAAATGGGAAACCGTAGTCCGTAAACTTCCTGTCAGTACCCTGCTGCCCAGCGCTCGTATATGCATAACTCAATTTTTCCTCACCAAGTTGCATAGACGCAGAGGGTACTGACCAACCAATTCTAAGCATATGCAAGTGTTTTTCGTCTTTTGTGACAGTAGGACAGTGTTGCGTAATTTTAGCTTCGTAATAGACTTTTCCATTTAAGACACCATGAGATGCTCTTGCACCAGCCCACATATCACAGAGATCACCATTGTGCATAGGTGTAGCAGAGAGAAATCCATTTTTATCAATAACTAAATTCAAATCTGAATCATCTAAGAATAAAAAGATCATTTTAATATTTTTACATATATGTTAAAGGTAGGCAGAGACATTTTAAAGATTTAATTAAAAACTTACACCATGATAAAATTACAGCTGATTCATCAAGATCTGGTTCATCCTCCGCTTTTGGTAACACAGGAGATGGGTGATGAACTTCCCCTGGGCTAGGAGATCTTTTTCTTTTCCTGTCATTGCTTTCCATTTGATTTGGTTCTTCCGCATCTAATGTGGCTTTTTGCTTCAAGAAATAATTTTCGGCTATTGTATCCTTTTTCATGCAAATAAAAATAAATATGTGATTAAAAATATAATAAAATTTACAAGAGGCACATATTAAGAGTACTTTAAATGTAATTGAACATGTAGATTATATACCTTATCTTGTGAAATATCAGTATTATCGAGTTTTTCATCTAAATTTTTTATATTAACTGAAATGTCCATTTTTTTATCTTGCACTGTATAATCATCATGAATAATCTTTTCTTCCTGCTTTAATTCAGTATCACACGTTTTATCTACCTGATCAGGCATCGTATGTGTTGGTTGTTTAACTTCCGGAATGTCTATATTGTCCTTAATGTTATATTTATCCTCTGCACGTTTAACATTTTCCTTCTCAATTGAAACTTTATCTTGAATGTTTCTCTCAAAAGTATCTTGTATTTTACCAATATCTGCATCCTTAATCTCAGTTTTTTCTTCCAATTTTGTAGTAGCTTTTGTTTCCACAATTAACTGTTGAACTTTGCCATCTTCATCTATATTAGATCTTTTTGCTTCACAATCTTCTTGAATTATAGAAAATTGATCTACGTGTGCAATTGTACTAAGTTTTTCAGACGGTTCTGTCGCAGGTACTTGAAGAATATTCGCTCGATACTTATTACCTTCTAAAATATTAACATGCTTTGCCTCTTCTTCCTCATATTTTTCAGATACCGACAAATACATTTTATCCTGAACAACACAAGATGCATCATCTTTTGGCTCTTCCCTACACTTTTCAGGGGACAATTTTGACATTTCCTCTTGTTGCATTACAAGTTGTTCTTCGTCATATTGAGATTTGCTTGGAGTAGACTGCTTAGAAGAATTTGGAGTTGTAGATGTTCTTGATGCATTTCTGGTAGAAATTTTTGTCGGAGTCGTCGTCGGGGCACTCCTAGATGCTCTACTAGGTGTTCTCGGTGATTGTGACAATCGCATAGTTTCAATCATTCTCTCTTGTGTTTCTTTCAAAGCTGTATCATCAATATTTTCTGCGTGCAAAACTGAACCATCTGCAAAAACAATATGGCAAAATGCAACATTTTAGAGATGAATGTACTGCAGATTATTTTACGTATCGACACAAATAAGTGTCCAAAACTAAAAATTAAATTTTACAAATTGACACAAGAAATAAAAAGAAAAAAACATGACATATAGGTAACATGAAAACATGTAAATAAAGGAGTACATTAATCAATCTCATTGTCAACTACACATGCAGCATTACGACATGCTCATGTAGCAGGATAGTGGAAGGAATGACTAGAAAAGTACTTGATAATATGATAGGTAGAGAGATAGGTGGAGTAATCGAAATAGGAGTGTGTGTGTGTGTGTGTGTGTGTGTGTGTGTGTGTGTGTGTGTGTGTGTGTGTGTGTGTGTGAGAGAGAGAGAGAGAGAGGGAAAGAGAGACAGAGAGGGAGAGACAGAGAGCGAAAGAGAGAGAAAGAGAAAGATGATACTCGATGGTGTAGGACTTACACTCCTCCTGAGTCTCTTCCTCCAGAGCTTTGCGTAGCCGCTCGACGAGCACTGGCTTGTTGCCCTTGGTGTCGAGGCCGCGCTCGCTCAGCGCGGCTCGCAACTCCACCACTTTCAATTTAGACGGATCCATCATGCGCGCGCGATATGCCTCGTTAATCGGACAGGCAAATTCATGCACACCTTACGTTTGACGCGAGGGAGAAAATGTTGACGAAAGACCCATATACACGCGCCACTGACCCGCGCTGCATACACAATATGGCGGAATGGCCGCAAACAGTTGGTTACGTAGCGCGCGCCGTGGCTATTGGCTGGCGGCGCGACCGTTTCGAACCGACGCCGGCTGTACAGCCAATGGCGAATGCCGTTTTATACGCGATCAACTGCGGCGCGTCTGACGATTGGTTCACTTCAAGGCGGGATGTCTAACCATTGGCGCGGCGTCTGTCGATTTAAAAAAGGGCGTATGTCACTCGTTGTACATACACCCATCTCATTATATCTTTGTATATCTGTATGCTTCCATTAAATATTTGTGTCGTTATTAGAAAATGTCGCATCATTCATCGTAATATTTACGATAATGATACTTTAATAGCGTTACATGCACGAGCGTTACATGCACGATCAATTTAAATTGCTACTTCCTGTCAACCAATGAGAAGCACTTTTTTTTTTACGCGTGATACTCAACATAGACTTCTAATTGGCCGTTGTATGTAGTATCGTTTTCATGAAAGATCGATGCTCGAGACTACGCACGTATGCGGTCGATAATACGCCCGATGTTTATTTATGTTTATCACATGATCGATCGATTGATGACATTTTTTTAAACTCTGTAATACAAAGTAACTATGTCTGCACCAAGTTACGCGAAATCGTACATTCTGTTATTCGTACGCGTACTTTACCGCTTTTCATTCCGTAGTAGCGTACGTAAAACGTAGTGAAACTGAAGAAGCATGAATGCGATTAACATGAATTGGTTATCTTCGACAGAAGGAGAATCTTTGGTCCATCATTTCTATGTGAATTCTTCTAAAAAGAGAAGATTTTATGGTGTTATTTGTGTTAATTGTATAATATTAAAATGTACATTGATCTTCTTTCCAGTTTACCATTTTTTTTATACGTATACATTTCAGGCATTCTAGAGAGACCGTCGTTGCCTTCCTCTATCGAGGAGGTCACTTACAAGATCTTCATGGTAGGTAGATCTGGCGTGGGAAAGAGTTCAGTGGTAGCGAGACTCGCAGGAATCCTCAACTCCAACAATTATACAGAAACCAACGGGATAAGAAAAACAAACGTTTACTGGCCTGTAAAAATCTGGGATAAAGTCGTTCTCTTTAAACTACAATTTTGGGACACCTCGGAAAGCAGTATAAAAAAATACAGCCACATTTTGCCAGTATGTGAAAAGAATACGCGTATAATTCTTCTCCTTTGATAATTACATTCAATTAGAAATGCAATGTTTTTTTTTTTTTTAGATATGTAAAGATAAAGTTGATGCAATATGTTGTGTATTCTCTTGCGACGATGTATCAAGCTTTAATGACGTTCCACACTTGATGAATACAATGACCAGTGTAAAAGGAAAACCAGCAAACGTGGTGATAGGCACAAAGTAATATTACTATTACTCGATAATTGTGTTGCAAAAATGAAAAGAATTTGGATAATCTTGATCCATCTTTTTTGTAGATTCAAACCTTGGTCGAATGCCACAATAGATGAAGTGCAGATTAAAGAATTTGAGGAAAAATGGAAAGTTAAGGTGATCAAGATTGATGCCAGCAAGTTGTCAGTTAGATCCGAGATATTTGATTGCTCATACCAATTAAATGCTATTTGTAACATCCTATGGAATAGAGATAAAGAATTTATATCAAAACTGATGGGACAAGTTTGACAACTATAAATGTATTTTTCTATTTTTATTAAAAAAAAATAAAAATACAAAATAGGAAATATCAATCGTACAAATTGTTATTTAAACCTTAGTTTTTATTTGCTGTATCCTCAATCACGTATAGTTGCAAGTTTAAACAATCTGTTTTAATATCTTTCAATGGTAACAAATTCTTATCTATCATCTCTACTGCATCATCTTTAATAATCCATGGAAAATCTTCACATTTTGGATTTTCACTCAAAACAATATGTGCAGTTTCATATGTTTGAATTTCAATCGAAAAGGTTGAATTGTCTGGGATGGGTTTTAAATATGTGTCACACATAGATAATTTTAAACAGACTGTCTTCAATGCTTCTTCTGTTTTCAAATAATATGGATCTCTCCTTAAAAAAGAAATAAAATTAATAAATTATTTAAAATAAAATAATACATTAATTATTGTTCAACGTACTCTACAAGCTCTGCTTGCAGTTTAATCATATCAAAGACAAATTTTTCTAGTGGCGACCCATTCTCGTTGTAGAAGGTGAGATTGATGGCTCTAATACTGTTTTCGTCTTCTTTTATCAATTCCCTGATTGCATTCAGAACATTTGACAAATATTCATTCAATTCTGGATGTTCCGACATATATATTGTAACTCCATAAATCTTTTTCTTAACAAAAATTTCCTTAGGATAAATTTTGCGAAAAAATAATATATGATTGAACGCTACTTCCAAAAATTCCAAGAGAATATCAACACCAACTGCAAGTAAATTTTATTTGTCTCACTGAAACTGCACATATTTAGTCATCCACTGGATTAATGCACATATAAAGGCTGCTATATAAAATATTTAAATACAATGGCATAATATAATTAACCTTAATAATGAAATAATGCGTGTATATTCGGTTAAACAATATGACGGTATCATTATTGACTAAGTATTTAATCATTTAAAATATTTATTTGTTTTTACATTCAACTTTGTTAGCTTTATGTATAGCAATGCCTTTTAGCATGCCTTAAATTTAGCGTAATGCACGTGACCGAATTCGTTGTAACTGCTACAGATGTTACGTGATACAAAAATAAGTTGATTGTAAAAACAGTGTACCTATCTTGTCTTGAGACATTTTATGATGACATTGAAGATAATTGTCATGCAGCGTTTTTTAAACAAAAAAGTATATTCTCTACTTCTGCCTTGATCGCTTCACACAGCTTCACATGCAGCACTGCAGCACATGCACTGACATGCACACATTGCACACGCACAACTCGCACAAGTAGTAAACCGCCATTATATAATACTCAAATAGTGACATCTGTATTCACAAATATATACTACTATATATCGCTAAATTCGCTGTTGATAAAGTAGAAAACTACCAGCATATTATACTCTAGCTACGGTTAAACACCGAAAATGGCGCAAATATTTCGAAGCATTTAATTAACCAACCGGAAACAAAGATTTTTTACAAATCGACCAATCAAGATGCTCCAAAACGTTTGTAGCATTAACTTGACTGTATCCTTTATTAGAAAATATACATTTTCGCAAAATAAATTATGCATTTTATCAAAATATATATTTTACCAATATCAATATGTAGATATCAACCCAATTTATAATTGGCATAAATCTCACGGAATATGTCGCGACATTTGATTTTAACTCCAAATTTAGCGCACAGCAAAAATATTCCAGACAATTTTCTGTGCAAACTATATATCTCCTCGGGTGGTGGGCATAATCTATGATTTATTATAGTTGGCACTAAGGTTTGAATCCTGGAACACGCGCAATTTATAAATACTTATACATATATTACGAGATGAATGCACCGATAGGTCAAACATACCGTTTTGTTACATCTTGACCGCCAAAATCGTAATATTCACGATTATTGTCGAACACTTGTCCAAGAATCATGACTGCATCTACATGAGCATTTTTCATAATCTAATGTAAAAAAATATACAATTTCAAATAAGAAGGCCTATTCGGTCATAGCTAGATCTTAGTGCTTTATATATACGTGTGATTTTATATACTTTCTCAGACTCAACCAAACTGCGCGCCGTTACTTTCGGTCATATAACACAGTTATGATCAAATAAGAGTTAGTAATATCACTTTTATTAAATTAAAATTAATTTAATAATACTTGATGCTCACTAGCATCTATATTAACCCTCCCCCCCCCCTGAAAAAACTGTAAAGAATTTATTGCGAAAAATATCACCTCAGCCAGGGTTCGAACCTGGGACCTCCCGAATCTCCGGGTACGGGTGTCTTAGCCAACTCAACCACTGAGGCTGTGATGATATTTCTCGCAATAACTGGCTATGAGTTAGAACGCATGTGATGGCAGCGTGATTTCAAACTAGAGAGATATTCGACCGATACATGTAACATACAATTTCAAATAAGAAGGCCTATTCGGTCATAGCTAGATCTTAGTGCTTTATATATACGTGTGATTTTATATACTTTCTCAGACTCAGATAAAGCACTAAGATCTAGCTATGACCGAATAGGCCTTCTTATTTGAAATTGTATGTTACATGTATCGGTCGAATATCTCTCTAGTTAGTAAACAATATAATTCTCAATTAGAACTGTATACATAGAAATAACATTTAAAAATATTAGAAATTGTTTAATAGAGATAAGATACCTCAGACTCATATCCCGTAAGAAATTTCATCTCTTGAGATAATTGCAGGACCTTATTACGATTTCCTTCGCTGGCAGCATTAATTACTTCTATATATTTATCCATAAACGCTTTTTCATAAGTCCTACATGCCCCAAAATCTAATAAAATTAGCTGCAAAAATATATTTATAAATGCTCTCGCAACTAAATTAGAAATAAATAATTAGTAAATGAAAAACCTGTTTTGTATCGAGATTGTAAAAAAAGTTGGACCAATTCGGATCAGTCTGCATATATCGAAATTCGAATAAT